>NC_080764.1:30076041-30379071 GCF_020826845.1 Diceros bicornis minor | reverse complement strand
CTCCAGATAACAATGATTCCCCCTCCAAACTCCTTATATATAAGCTTATGATGTATTGTCCTGCATTTTAGTTTTCTTTCTTTTCTGTAAGTTCTGGAGATGCAGAAACGAATGAGTATTTTTCATCAGAGCTTTGATCTTACTACTTTACACACCGATGTAGCTTTTTGATTGACTAGTTTTAAAATCATAGTCTGCCCTGCTGTCCCATGGTGAAAAGGTCATAATCAACTTCAAGATCTTCTCTGCTATATTTTGTTACAATCACCTCTTCACATCCTGCCATCACGAGGGTTCTTATTTTTCCTCAGAAGTATTAGGATACAACTGGCTATAATAATCATAATTTTCTTTCTGATTCTTGGTTGGCCAGGAACACTTTAGAAACGAATGCTGCCGTCAAATATATCATCCCCATTATCTGCACCTGAAAATTGTCTTGCTTTCTTCTGTGTCTTCGATATATTTGTGACGAACTTTTTGTCAAAATAATATGGAAGGGAGAAAGTGGGTGGGGATATATAGGAAAATACTGGCATAAGTTGATACTTGTTGAAGCTTATCTTATTTTGTAGATTTTGCATATTTAAAATGTTTCTATAAACTTCTTTTATAAGATTGCTATTTGAATTTTAACCCTGGTTCCTCTTCTTGGTCTTTCAGATCACTGGGCAAATTGCTTAAGCTCTCAGTGCCTCAGTTTTCCTGCATCTTTCATGGAATTTTTGTGAGAATTCAATAAGCTGTTCTACAAAATATTCTCCTACATAGTGTACAGCAGGGCCTCAATTACTGGTACCCATAATTATTATCAATAAGGAGATGGATGAGAGGGTGCAGCTCCAATTATCTTGCTGATTATTAGTCTGTAAATCTATGACAAAGTGATTGCTTTCTGCGTTTTGAGTTTTTTCTGTAGAATACAAATTATAATGCATGTTATCCTGGAAGCTAGAATCTGTTTTGCCGGTGTATCACACACAGACTTTTTTCACCTAAGCTCTTGGTCCTGGGTTGGCTTTTCTTGTCAGTCATTTTGTCATCTTGTTGCATCATCATTGTTCCCATGAAGCCCAGGGTCTTTGGAGAGCTTGTCTGCAAAGCTTCACCTTTGGATGGTAACCCTTCAGTTTAGTAAGCACATGTTCCCAACAAATAATTAGCCCCCCAAAAGCTGTTCCTGGTCAATTTAACCATATTTTAATAGTGGCAAATACTACAGTCCTTTGCAAATCTGTAAAATATCAGTCTTTGTTTTTTTTGGTCATAACATCTTTAGATTTAAATGACCTGTGTGTTAAAATCAACTCAGTCACTAACTAGAGATTACCAAGATCTCCAACTTAGCATCTGTCAGCTCTATTTCTTCATCTGAAAATGCTGGACATGAAGTAGACTGAGGTAGAAATACACTAGACCTACGGATTATTTTGTGGTGATTAAAAAGTTTATTGCTATTACAAATTATTTATTTGAACGAAAACTAATCTTCCAAGAGTATAAAAGTAGGCAGTATGCTAATGGAAACAGTTATTCTACCTTAAGTGGTGTTTTTAACCTTAAGCTTTTAAATAAACTTAACAAATTCTGTCTTTATATATGATTTTATTAACCACATAGGATTTTAACTAAACGATTCTTATTGACACTGATAAATTTTATAGTCATTCATAAAATGATGTGAAAAGTGAGATACTAAGCTTTTTAAATGAGATACCAATTAGCAAGGTAAAATTTGCTTCCAAAAAGATATTCTATAATGGAAACAAAGTCACAAAGATATGACTCAATGCCTTTTTTACAATCTTCAATAGAAAGTTTCATACTATGAAGTAAACTTGTAAATTAATTGGAATATAATTGATTTACCCTCTAAGTAGTTAGCAATTGTTAAATAATGACCTTCATAGGGACATGTAATATCCGTGGACCTTCTATATATGATATGTAATTTATGCTTGTACTTCTAATTAAAAATGTACATAAATCTAAGTGAGTGTGTAGATAATTACATTTTCCAAAGATGGCATTAATTATATCTCTCATCCTATATGCTCTTACTGAGTACAAACTTGTCCCAACCCTATCAAAAGATGGAGTCAAATTCCCCTTCGGTTTGGATCAGGCATGGCCTTATGGTGCCTCTATGAACTAATGGAATGTGGCAGAAGTGACATAGCATGACTTTTGACGGGTCAGAAAAGGTTGTACTGCTGCCGCCCAATTCTTCTGGGAAGCTTGCTCTGGGGGCAGCCAGGGGCCATGTAAGAAGTCTGTCTATGCTGGGACCACCATGTGGAGAGGCCACCTGAGGCACTCCAGATGACAGAATGGCTGAGTTTGCAGGCGACAGTAGCACCAACTGCCAGTCATGAGAGTGAGTCGTCTCAGGCGTCCAGCCTAGACTTAGCCTCCCCCTGACTAGGGCCTCAGCCAACTCATGACTGCAAATGCATGAGAGATTCCAGGTGAGAACAGCCCCTTCTGAGCCCTGCTCAAATTGCTCGTACCTCAAATCATGAGCAAAATAAAATTATTTTTTTAAATTGCAAGTTTTGAGGCAATATTTATTCAGCAATTAACAGGAGCAGAGTGGTTGCCTAAATTTGATTATTTTTTAATAAGAATCTTTTAATATAATTCTAAGTTTTCCATTAAAATGTAATTATTTCTAAGTCCAGTCTGAATTATTTATTTGCTCTCCCAAATTCTGTAAAAGGAATTTTACCTTTTTAAAAATTGAGTTATTTATTACAATAAGTAAAACTCCACTTAAGATTTTACCAGAAAAGCACTTCTGAAATAAAGGCTGATAAGAATTGTGCATTTTTTTTTCCAGTTGTCCCAGTGATGAATAGCATTGTTCTCCTAGCAAATGTCAGCAATCTGGTAAACATCATGTTGGACAAAGGCCAGATTGTCCTAAAACATCATGTGATTTTTTTTCTTTTCTGTCTTGTGGCAGGGGTCCAAACTCTAAGATTTATTCTTGTTGATTTCCAACAATATTTTTATAATTCTGTCTTCAATTTAATAAGTAGGACAACGGTGATACACTTCAATTTTTGGCACATGACCAAAATAATATGTCCCAGCTCCATTAAAAACATCTTTCCGCTCAAGACTTGCAAGTTTCCCTCTTAAAAATGGCAATTTGACTGTGATGGCAGTTGGCTCAGGTTTCAGAAATAGAAGATTCCCCCTTTAATTCCATTCTTTTCCCAAATTAACTCAAGGAAGTTATAAGCTTCCTAGTTCTACCATCATCCTCAAAGAGAAGAGGAAGCCATGCACCACAGCTCCATGACTCCTAATTTCCGGTCAGCCGTGTTCCCTTCTGTTTCCAGCTTGATCGATTCAAGAATATCGTAGAATGATGCACTCATCCAAGCCCTAAGCCATGCATATATTCATTTATTCATTCATCAAGCATTTATTGATGTTTGAGAGCCTACTAAGTATAAGGTATTTTGTCGAGTAGAGTCTACAAGGATAAATTACCAGCATGCTTCCCTCCTGGTAGAGAAAGTAGATGTTTAAATAGGTAATTAAAAGATATTGAATAATTACATATGTATATGTAATTGATTATTATAGAATAATCAAGGCAAATGCAGATTACAGAGAAAACACAGGAGTAGCCAAGCTGCCTCAAAGCAATGCAGACTGAGTCAAGGGTTAATTGAATCTTGAGGGTTAAGAGTATAGCTGCTACAGGGCTTTCACCTTTTATTAAGACTGGATTGCAAACTGGTTTAATTCTTCTTTATCCTTATTTTCAAGGAAATATATAATCTTCTTGCTACTCTTTTGAAGGAGAAAAGTTAAGATTAGAGGGTCTCCTGCATTTCCTTATTTACCAGGGAATTGATATTCCAGCTAAACTATTCCCACCCTGTCCTCTGGAGCCAGGGATGATCTTCCAGAGGAGAATGCATCACAGCTGGAGTCTAACCAAATACCTTGATCCCACACAGCTGCCTCTCTCTCCCCGCTGGGACTGAGAAGGAAACCAGGAATATGTCACTTCTTAGTCCTGTCAAGGAGACAGACGCTTTTGGCCTTCTCTGACTCCTCTCTTCTGACCATCCTTAACCCCTTGAGTCAGGAGCCTTGGCTATCTGGGTCACAAATGAGCATTACTCTTGCTGCGTCTGAGGATCTGTCATACTCCACCCCTACCCAATACTAATTCAGGCAACCCACTGGGCATGCTCTGTGCACAGCCTCCTTCTTGTGCTACATCTTGGAGACTCCCTTTTGATGTATCTGAAACTCCAAATGAGAGTCACTCCATGTCCCTGCTGCTGCAGAGCCAGACATAAACCACGAAAGCAACAGAGCTTCCAGCATTTTCTCTGCCCCTCTACAAAAGAGCTCTAATTTATTCTTCTGGATTGATTTCATGGAAGAAGTCTAATGGTTCATTTACCTCATATATAAGATTTGCTTCTGGAAAACCAATTTCCCCAGACAAGAGACAAGTTGTGGCATGTGGTGACCACTGACAAAATTTTCACCAGTTGAAGCAAAATGATTAAAAAGAAGGAAATGAAATCTATGCAATTTAAAGGGTTTATTTTTTTCCTGAGATTTTTCAAAATTAAAATATCCTTTGCAATATGAGGTACATTTTAGGAACCAGTAGCTATTTGTAATGCTTTTACATAGCAAAATAAAATGTTCCATCTTCTGGCATCATCTCTAGAGGGCTAAAAATGTGGCTTGGGAATCATTTATGATTATAAAATAGCCAAATGCTTCATTGTGCTCCACTCAACCAAACCTATTTTGTTCAAAGGAATAGCATTTGGAGAACACTGAATTGCTTGATAATTATACAATTTTCTAATTCTTGTCTATTTACATTTGGAGGTGATGTGGCCCTCTTTATGGGGGAGGGGAAAGAAGGTGCCATTTTGTATCCAGCTTGACAAGTCATATACTTATTAGAGGTTCTCAATTTCAAAGAAAAATAAAGGAACGTATCAGAAAGAACCTCATGTTATTAGCCTACTGTGTCTGAAATGGTAATCTGAATATAACAGTTACTATGATAAATATTTTATATTCTTACCTAATGAAGTAAGATATATTCCCATTTGTCAAATGAGGAAATAGATTTTGAAAAGTTCAAAGTTACAGGTAGTAAATGGTAAAGCAGGACTTGAGTTCAGAGGTGTTGAACTGCATAATCCAAGTTCTTCCCACTATTAAATAATTTTAAAAGGTATTTCAGGGGCCAGCCTCATAGCCTAGTGGTTAAGTTTGGCACTCTCTGCTTCGGTGGCCTGGGTGCAGAGCTACACCACTCAGGGGCAGCCATGTTGTGGCGGCACCCCATATACAAAACAGAGGAAGACTGACACAGAAGTTAGCTCAGGGAAAATATTCCTCAAAATTAAAAAAAAAAAAGAGAGATGTCAATTCTTTTGAAACTTGTTTATAAGAAACGTATCAATAACTATTACTTTTATTTGGAAGAATAGTGAAAAATAATGCTTATGCTTTTTTCACCTGTCGGGGCTGATCTGCTTTCCAGCCATGAGATACCAAATAATGTCAGTACCAAATAATGCTACCTGGTGACCCTTAATCCAAAAATGAATGGCTGAGCCGGAGAGTACACAGGTAAGGGAAACCATCTTCCTTCAAGATACTAAGTACATAAGACAAAAGCATCCAATCACAGGATCAATGTTAAAACATTTTTTAAAGATTTGACAAGAATGAGTTACATGGTAGGTTTATTATTTTAAGTAACTCATAGATTTCTGAATTCGCTAAACATATTTATTTTTTATTGCTATTTTTTATAAGTGCTATAGTTAAGAGTGAATTGTTTTATGCCTTAAGAGGATAGATAAAGAAATAAGAGAAGATATGGGTCTCATATAATTCTGGTTCAAATTAAAAGCTAAATTACATCAAGTTCAGCCAACCAATTTGCAACATCTATGAAGAATTCATTACTTCCTTGGACAGGCTAAAATGTACGCTTACTCTTTCAATCCTCCTGCTCTAGAAAAACATATTATAATGCTATTCTGATAAGTTAGAACCAGGGACTAAAATAGTCAACGTATCTTCTTGAACACCTCAAGTTTTCCCATGGACTAATTATTCAATTTTAATTTCATAGTTTTTACATCTTAGCTTTCAAAAAATTGTTTAAAAACTTGATATTGCTTAACTTTGTCAGAAATACTTCTTAGTGGCAAAAATAGTCAAACATTTTAATAAGAAATGTTTGTTTATATTAAATATTGTTTAGATAATAAGATGACAAAGGACTCTTGTCTTTCAACACTATAGCTCCTCTCTGCTCATTAAAAGCTCTGGCAGGGATAATCCTTAAGAAAACATTATTAGCCTTTGATACAGACAAGCATTCATGTTTCTCATCCCAAAGTGCATTGCATTTTTTTCTTTATTGTAGTAATTCAAGCTTCACATTTAGATCGCTAGAGAACTTAACAAAAAATAAAATCAACAGCATTGTCTTTATTATGAATGAGGTTGCTCATTTCTTCTTCTTTGCTTTTTTTCTACTTTTCTTCCATCTTTAACTCCACATAATCATCATATATTTAAAAAATGTATTGAGCCTCTACTATGAGCCAGGTAACTCACACATATAATAGGATCTCTGAGACTGACAATTTTTCTACAAATGGAGGTATCAAGGCTCTGAACAGCTTGCCAAGATCATAAAGTGAGCAGGAGTTAGATAGTAGTTAAAAATGTGAATAGTGTTTTCTTTAAAGGCAAGTGGATTGTCCTTTCCTTTAAGAAATGTGTATCAGATCAAAATTTTTGACAAAATATTTAAATATGCATCTGTGAATTAATAAAAATAAAAATAAGTTGGATGA
Organism: Diceros bicornis minor; assembly: GCF_020826845.1. NCBI lineage: Eukaryota > Metazoa > Chordata > Mammalia > Perissodactyla > Rhinocerotidae > Diceros > Diceros bicornis. The sequence continues at coordinate 30,372,196 of NC_080764.1, read as the reverse complement.
GCCCATTGCTCATTGGAACTCAGTTGTCTTAGTTAAATATGGTTCCCCAAAACAACTCATTACAGTCTTAGCTACCTCTTCCGTGTATAACAGTCAATAAGCCTATGTGTAACAAAGGAATGATGTACACTCTGGGCTCTTAGAGAAAAGATAATACGTAGAAAAATTCCTCATCTAAAACAACACAAAATAAACAAAACAAACAACAAGGACAACAACAAAACTGTCTCATGAGACATCCACGTCAATGAACTTGATGTTTTTCTAAGACTACATTTTTCTGTCTAGTTTTGAGCAATAGGCTTGGGGGAAAAATTGCCCCAATGCTTTCATCAGAGTCAAGCTTTATGAACTATTTAACATGCAAGCAAAGTAAAATTCTATTTATGGAAAAATAAAACTTCAGTCAAGTGACTGGACAAATCTTCCTTCCTTAAAAATATCAACCCTTCTGGTGCTGGCCCAGTGGCGCAAGCGGTTAAGTGCGCGCGCTCTGCTGCGGCCGCCCGGGGTTGGCCAGTTTGGATCCCGGGCGTGCGCTGACGCACTGCTTGGCAAGCCATGCTGTGGCGGCATCCCATATAAAGTGGAGGAAAATGGGCATGGATGTTAGCCCAGGGCCAGTCTTCCTCAGAGGAGGATTGGCAGATGTTAGCTCAGGGCCGATCTTCCTCACAAAAAAAAAATATATATCAATCCTTCATTGTTGATAATATACATAGTGAGAATAATCAAGACTCCTTTTAACTTTGTTCTCAGAAGCAAAGAGATTTAACTTGTATCACATCTCTTAGGAACTCGGCCATTTTAGTAACTTTTGAGAAAGTTACCACTGGTATATCCATCATATGGTGATTCCTTTGTTCAGATATTTTCAACCCCGTTATTTTCCAGCCCAAACAATGCAGGTAATCTCTAGGCGCTTATAAAAGATTCTGTAGAGTTGAGAGTAATCTATTCTCCCCTGTAGCAAATATACAATTCAAAAAAGCATAATTACCACCAGTAGATTGTAAGATCCACAAGAACAGAGACCATACATGTCTTCCGCATACCTTTCTCCCCAGGGCCTAGAGCAGATCTGGCGCACTGTGGGGTCTCAATATATTTGCAAAATGAATGAATGAATGAATCTAGTCAAATTATCCTGTAGCCTTTTGAAAGCCTTTCTATACACTCTTTATTTAGGTTTTAAATGGCTATACAATATATGTCAGCGTTGAAGAAGCTATCTCAAAGTGTTTGTTTTTCAATTGTTAATATTTAACATATTTTCTGTTCTCCTGGGTTCCTGGATGTAGTTTATTCTAACTGTAGAAGTTAGTGGCAATGTTTCCTGCAAAACACTTCTAGAAAGCATGTTCTGAATGAATACAGGGCCTCCAAAAGAAGTGCCCTACTATGGTATGGGTTTTTTCCATAAGGAAATGCACCGTGGCAGAATCATTCTGTGAGGCTTTTTTCTTTTCTCTTTCCAATACGAAAATGTACCAGAAGAAAAGAGGAATGTGAATCAGCTGCCATGTAAACAAAATTCATTCCCCTTTGGCCCTTCTGCTGGGGCTTCAAACTTTCTGGAGATTTATCTTCTAAGTGTATTGCTCTTGGAATTCCCAGGCCAAATTTTTCTTGCAAGATAATAAATCAAACTGTATTTACAACGTTAGGCTAAAGATATATACTCCATGATTATATTGAATATTTACACCATACTTAGTTATAAAGATTTCCTTTGAAATTTTCTAAAGAGTATAAACAGCTGGATTGCAAAATGCCAAAGCAAAGGCAGAACTAACACCCAGAGATTAAGGGAGTATTTTGGTATTTGAAAAATAATTTTTTGCTCTAAAATTTATTTGCTTTGCTTCTGATAACTCTGCATACTTTACAATTTAGTGGTGCTCAAACTCTGTTCTCTGAGCTAAACCAAGAGTAGAGAGATGTGACCAACTTTTCTTAATATCTAAGATTTCATGAAAGCAAATCACAGAATTAAAATAAACCATCACTCTGCAATCCTAGAACATAAGACACTGTTTTGTTCAAAATTTTATTTTACAGCAGGGAGCCATGAAGCTCAGAAAGATTGAAAAAAATAATAAATGACTTGTCCAAGACTGCAAAGTGATGGAATTCTGACTTTAAGAAGCTAGAAAAAAAGTCTCAACCTCAAAGAGACTTTTTTCTCTCCTACTCTGCTTCCTTCACTGCTCATTAGGTGGCACTGTCTCTCACTTTTGGAATTGAAGAGATTAAAAGAGAAAAAGCTAAATTTTCAGGAAAGCAATTCCCATGAAGAAAACAAACAAGGTAGGTAAAGAGAGCCTGCACCCCACTCACCCAAGTCAGAACACTGGACAACTCGAAGATGGCATTGACAGCGGAAGGGACACACTGGTCCCAGACGCTCTAAGTCAGGAAACTCAGGAAGGTGATCGTCCGGGCCTATCCCAGAAGCCTCATCTTCTAGCATGAAATCAAACAAGCCTCTTTGTTGAAATGGTCCAGCCCAGGAAACTTGTGCAAGCAGGAGGAAGATGATGGTTACCTTCATGATTTACCTCACGTATTTTCACAACCAAGGATTCTAGGAAACAAATGAAAGGTTTAGAAGAGTAACACTGCCTAGTTTATGTGTCATTTCTTATATAGCGCTCCATAGTAGAGTGAGCATAGAGAAAAGCATAAAAAATAATATTTCATTTGTTGTTAGGAAGCAGAGCATTAAAAATGTGTTTGAAAGGTATATTATAGACTAACTGGCACATCTGTTTACTTATGAAGAGACATTTGTATTTATTTAAATTTGCTTGTTTTGAATTTTGAGTCTGAATTAAGACAATATATTATATATTCACATCATTTGCAAAATTGTCATGATGATAAATCATGTTGGAATTTTCAACGTTCCCTCAACATAAGCCATGCCTCAGTCAAATAAAGGTTTATCTCTACACATGAGAGATCTCCAAGTCCTGCTTCAGAAATATCTCTGGAAGCCAATCTCATTTCTCCATCTTACTGTATTTATCTTGGTCTAAGCCATTCTCATCACTCCCAGAACTATGGCAAGAGCTTCCAACTGGTCTCTTCCTTGAATATTTCCCCTATTCCAGGCCATCTTCCACTTTACTGCCCAAGTTATCTTCTAAAAACTAAATTTCATTATATTAACCTTCTATTGCAAACCTTTGGTTGACTTATCATGGCTTGCCGGTAAGGTCCACTTCCCTTTTGTTGCATGTAAGACCACTCATAATTTGGTAGCAACTGATATTTCAAGCCACATTTCTCTCCATTTTCTCTCCACTCCCAGTCCCCGCCTCAACTCTCATACTCAAAGCTAATTGCCATTTAAAATACCTACCTTGTAAGAGTGTTGTAAAGATTAAATGAGAAAACGGGCTTCCCTTGTGTATTCCCCGGCTCATTCAGGTAGGATGCCACTCTCTCCCTCTTCTGTGCTCCCAAAGCACGTTGCTCTTACCTCTTTTAAAGAACTTATCACATTTTATTGTAATTTGTTTTGCGTGCTTGGTCTGTCCCCCACACTAGAAGATGTACTCCCTCAGGGCGTGTCTTATTATTCTTTGTTCTGTACCCCTAAGCCTTGCACAATATTTTGCACACAAATGACTCAATTGACCATCAATCTATTAACAATACAACTTATTCAATTTTTTCCAGGCAACCAATCAGTCTGATTTTTTAAAACACAAAATAATCTTTTTTCAATATCAAATTTCTAGCATAAGAAAGAGATCAAATTGAAAATCTCCACTTGGTATAAGCAAGATTCACTTTTAAAAATAAATCTATTGACTAGTTTCTCAAACTGATAATTTTTAATAAACCAATAAACACATATGGAAAATCTTAACTGATTTTTAGATGACATATGTTATCTGGTTTTATCAATACAGCTATTTTGTAAAAACAAAAAAGTACAGTTTCGACAAATCGATACAATATTTACCCATTTGTTCAATAAGCGCTTATAGGTATATGTATCTACGTTGTTGAGTTGGCTGTTTAGTTGGCTGAAGCGATCTAAATAAATTCAAATAACTAAATCTTAATAAATCTGAATAACAAAAAGTAGTAGATCATGTAGAGAACAGACAGTCTGTCTTTGAGTTGATATATATCTAAGTATTTCCAAAACATATTGCAGATATATCTTTAGTCTCATCATCTCCACTTTGAATTGGACACTTATAAGAATCTGTATTAAAGCTGCACATTCATAACTAGAATTAAAGAATTGTTTGGAGTCATTATCCAATTATAGCATACGCTAAAAAAAGAAAGAGAAAGTCTTTGTATGCCCTAACCCTAATGTATCTTCTAGAAATTTTTACCTAGATCCACTAGAGAGGAAACAAATATTTTTCAATTTCTTATACTTTTATTCTTAGTTTATATTTATTGCTGAAGTATGTCTAAGGCAGCCCATAACAATACAGGCTTGTGGGTTTTCATTTAAAAAATACCACGAAGACTGTTATTCACACTGCCCCTTTAAATTCGGGATCAAGTTTCTCCTGGAGCCCATTCCCACTCGGTTACTACGTTGTCCTTTAAAGGAGACCCTATTGTTTTGGCAGTGTTCCCTTGCATTGGATCTAAGGGAGTGGTTTTCTGTCTGTTTCACATTAAAATGCAATGTTTACGGTTTACCACAGATTTGCTGGCTTTGCATATTTAACGTCTTACAATTGTAGAAGAAAAATGAAGCAAAGTCATTGCAGATTTAATAAATAGCAACAAGAATTAATGCAGATGTCGCTTTTTGACTTTTCTCCAGAGCAGAAAGTGCCTGGTTGGTTCACTAAGCCAAAAAAGGAAATGTTAAGTATTAACTCAGAGGAAGATTATCATTTATTTTTGTTTATTCTCGTTAACATGGTGCAAATCCTCTACACAATATTCTTTTTGGTTGAAGCTGCATGCATACAGGCAGCTTATAGCTTCCATTACTTATTTTACATCACTTGCATGTGTGTGTTTGTGTGCGTGTGTGTGTGCTTTTTAATCCTGAATGTCCTGGGGAAGAGTAAGAATTTGTCCCGAAACTTTATACAAATCCCCCCATGAAATAGCTTTTTTTAAATTAGTGTCATGATACTTGAGGACTCAGCATCTTAAAACAATTTATGTGGGCTGTTGATACTAATGATTTCTTTAATCATTTCCTTCCTTGCATAATAAATCAGAAAAATAAACAAGAAAACAGCAGTTGCCCATGTAGAAACCAAGGAGACTACTATTGAGATAATATACTTTTTAAATTTCATTGAAACTGTTTTAAGTATTCTGGAATGTATGACTCTTGCCTAAATGCTAATTGCTAAGAAGAATGTCACTACTCCACTAAAGCTCACTGCCATAGTTTATGAGTTTTATCAAACATAATAATTTCTGGTTCCTTAAACTACTTCAGCCCGTTAAATTAACTATATCATTCTGATCAACATTTGTATGATGTCATTTATGCCTTTGGTGTGACTTTCAAAATCAAAATTTAACCCTCGAAAGATAAGTGAAGCTATAAATGCAGAGCAAAATTAAAATCTCCCAGCACTACATAAAGTAAGACCCTTAGTAATAATAGAAATAATTTAAAAATAAACAATAAAAGCAGCATTTATCCATACATAAGAGCTACTATAGGAGGCATTTGGTTTTTTTTCTGGTCAAAACAGTAATTGGAAGAAAAAGCCACAGGTATTTAAACTGGGAGCCCACTTAACCAGTGGTCATCATGTAACCCTGTTTTGAAATTAGAAAGAAAAATAACCTCTATCCTCATTTTACAGTGAATGTATCTTATAATAAAATTTCATTTGCACTGAAAATACTGACAGGGTCTCAAAGTCCTTTACATTTAAGGAATTATGTAGCTAACTGTGCAGTTATCTTAAGTCTTTAGTAATCAACATAAATATTTTCAATGTTTATTTTCACCTTTCTGGTGATAATTTCTGTTCTTTTCTAGGTTGTAGAAATATACGTTAGACTTCTACAGCTAATCACCAGAGTTCACTTCTCTGAGGTTTTAAAAGTTCTCAAAATATACAAGAATTCAGGAGGGGAGTAAATCCTTAAATATATAAACCAAGTACAAATAGTATGCTAGTCTGGAATACTTTTCTACAAACACTTCTTAAAGAACTGAACATTTCATTAGTAGAAATACAAGATATATCAATATAGATAATTATGGTGTTAGGTTATAGTTTTTTTAATAAACATCTTTGCAAGAACAGAGAGAAAGAACTAAAACAATGCATTCAACCATTTTACCAAATATTTAACTTCGGTTTTCAAGCAAGACTTGTTTAAAAGGCTGCAGAAAGATTATTAAAAGTTTAGCACAATTTTTTTTTCTTTTCTTTTTCTCATCAAGTAATTCCTTTTTCTCTCAACTGGATCGAAGTTTTATTAGTCTGTAGCAGAGTTCAGGACAATTATTGAAAACCATACCTTTTAATCCGGGGATTTGCCACAGGAGCCCTCAAAGCTGAGATGTAATTACACTAAATATTCAGCGCAAGCAAAAGAGTTTGCAGGTGTGGAAAGAAGGAGGGGGTAGGTGCTGCTCTGTGACTGTCACTAGGTTGAAAATCTCCTGCTTCTACTCCATAGCACAGTTAAAAAATAAGGTTTCCCTCAATGAACACAATCCGGCTGACACCCACATTAGATCATATGGTAATGATATGTCTCTTGTATTGTAGCCAGAAACTTTATCGGCCATGTTTTCTCCTCATTTGCTTTATTCCTTTTGCATCTGCTTAAGATTCTAAACTGCTTATGTGGTACAGTGGGGCAACTGGACTTGAAATTTCTTTGATTGTGTCGGTTCATTTCCCTAAAATATTGTAACTAAAGGGCTTGTTTTTCCACCCCCAACCCCCACTCCACTGTCCACTCTTTCCAGTCTCGTTTATAAGTGACATTGATCATACTTCCTAAATGCCACTTTTTCTTGCTTTCAGGATAAGTCTGGCGAGTGGAATGAAATTAATCTTGTAGTTATTTTAAATGTGGTCTGTGAAAATAAATGAGTAGTCTCATGTGGAAATACTCATTCGGATTCTTACTTGCCTTGGGCTGTTTGTGCAAATTCGAGTACTATGCTGTGGAGATTTTCTATATATTTTGAACATATTTCTAAAGTGTCCTGGAAGAGAGCCATGGTTTTATATGAAAAGTATGTCATTTATTACTTTCATCACGCATCATTTAAAATCTTTCTTGCTGTCCACCAGTTATTTTTTTTAATAAAACACATAGATACAAAAAGTTGGTCACAATTTCATTTAGCCTGTATATGAAAAATTCTATTTTCATAGACTATACCTTTATATAATCCAGAACTTTGAAAAGCCAATAGAGTCTATGGCTCTTTCCAAATTTCAGTAAATAGAAAAAAGAAAGTGCAAATACAAGGAAAGATATTTATTTAGCCACTGGAAAGCTTTTTTTTTGAGTTTTTGCAATTCCCTTGCGGGATGCTGTTACTTCTCTTGTGTGTGTCTCTATGTTTTGACTTGTATCTTTATGCCCTGGCCCCTAGGCTGTTACCAGGTGGAAACTTGAAATCAACATCTGTGAAACATGAGAGGATAACCCTCCCATCCTCCACACTCCCTCCTTCCATCCTCTAGCCATCTAAGAACACAATTCTACAGTAAATATTCTTTTGCCTTGATGAAACTTGAAGGAATTAAGTTCTTGAGTGGTGTCTAAAGGAGGGAGAAGGGTGTTATCATATGATATTTCCCAAACCCAGTCTCCCTAATTTTAACACTTTATCCCACTCCCCCTCTCCTTGACATTTAATAACCACATACCCAGTTATTCTGATGATTTAGAAAGAGGCAAGTATTATTTTCCCTGGACACTGGTGCAAAGTCCGTGATCCCCTTACCTGGAATTAATTTTTTCCTCTTGAAGTCCTCTTGCACTTATCTCTTTCTTATGACAGGCAGTTGCTTCTTCTTCATATTATAGTTATTCATGTACATGTCTTACCCCAAGGGAGGAAGCACATTGTCTTTATATGTATGGAGTCTCTGCACCCAGCCAGTCATGGTATATAGTACATTCTCAAGAAACACTTGGTGAAATAAAGACAGTCAGATCTTCGGCTATGGACCATGCTGTGATTATTCTTTTGCCCAGCTCTGGTTTGCTCCTTATCAAAACCCAACCCTACTATAGTGCATATGACCATAACAGCAATAATGGTTACGAGAGAGAGAGAGACAGACAGACAGACAGGGAGAGGGAAAGAAGGGAAGAAATGAGGGGAATAAGGGCACCGAATAAAAAGTAGAGGAAGAAGTAGAACAGGAGGAGGAGACGGCACACTATCTTGACATGTCTATCATCTTACTTTTATAAAGCAGAACCATTTTGGTTAAGGTTCACATCCTGGTTCTTTCCCTTGACAGTAAGCTGTATGAACTCAGACCACTTACTTAACCCCTCTGAGTCTCAGTTTCCATATCTGTAAAACAGGTAAAAATAATCTAATTCATAATGTTGGTGTGAAGATGAATTGAGGTGAGATATATATAAGGCATGTAACTCAGGGCATGGCCCCAATAAATTAAGCTTTCCATAAATGTTAGCTTTTATTATTTTCTGATATATAGCAGATCATAGCAATCCCTTGAGTTGGGCAAGGGAAATTTATATTTGCTATTTCCATTTTACAGAATGAGAAAACTGAAGCCGAATGATCTGCCCAATTTCACAGAGCCAATAAGAAGCACAACAGAAACTCATACCCAGGTTTACTCTCATCTGATCTAGTTTTCCATTACTACACTACATTTTCAGAAAGATCAAACTCTTAAGATACAGAAAATCAATTATCGAAATTCTTGGGTAACGTGTCTTTGCAGATTATTTTACAAGCTGTGACCAAGTTACAATTCTTTTTAAACTTTAAATTTGTGCAGAAACAAATATATCTATTTTTTAAAATTTTAGTAAGACTCTCACCTCCAAAATCCCAAGGAATTTACCAAACATCATCTTATTTAAAATCTGTATCTTAGTCAGGTGTTAAGTTACATACACTGTCACATCCACTTTTAGAGAGAAGAAACAAAGTCACGACAAAGTCCTATGCAGTTAAGTCACAAAGAAGTCATGGGGCTATCATCAGAATCCAGGTGTCTTGTAATATAATGGGAAATGGAACGATTTTGAGACTAGAAGTAGTATTTGTGCAGAGACTGCTGAAACTTATCCTGGCTTGGAATGTTTGGGGTTAGGGTTCACAGAAACCTTGGCTGCTGTATGGATATCTGAACTATTTAAATTCAGAGCAAATACCACATCTGCTGTTAAAACCACTTAAACCGTGATTTCTACTGACAACCCACTAGTTAACAGGGTAACTACCTTCTGCGTGTTGTCAAAGTTCATTTCAAGGCTAGTCACTCTTTCTCACCAACATCAAATACAAGTGATTTAAATTGTACCTACATGGTAAGGATGTGAAGAATGCCAGAGCTTTGAAAGGTCTCCTTCTGACACGTTTTTATTTTCCAAGAAGTCTGGAAGCAAGTGATTATCTTCACAAACCTGATGTGACTGGTTTATTCTTAGGCTGACTCTTCAAAGTCAGGTCAGGGGCTGGAGTGGGTTGTCTGGCTCTTTATTTTGTTACCCTAGACAGATTTTCTCCTTGAGCCAAGAAAGAAGGCTAGGATGGAATTCAGGGCAGCCTTGAATGCAGGGTGGCTCGAAACAAAATTGGCTAGAAAACTGTTACCTTGGCCCCTTCTTTCTTTCTCACATGCCTCCACTCCCCCCGACCCATCACACACTGGTCAGTGTCCTTGTGCCCTGCACGAGTAACTTAACCTCTCTCTTCCTTAGGTTTGTAATCTATAAAATGTGGCAACCATAGTACTACCTACTTCCTAGGTTTGTGGTGAGGTTTAAAAAAGGTCCATACATGAAGCAATTAGAACTGTGTCTGACACATCTCAAACAACACAGAAGTGTTTGTTGTTTCTTCTGCTGTTTGTAGTGGTTGTTACGAACCTTTCCATGGACACTCCAGTCCAATAACTGGACTGCATCCCTTTCATAGCCCAAGGTTTTTTCTCCCTAGCAACCCAAGAAATCACCTAAACCATGATATAATTGGAAAAACAAGGACTTTGCAGTTAGATAGGCTTGGGTTTAAACCTCTACTTTGTACTTGTTAAATAACTGCCTGATTTTCTTTATGCATAACATTTCACTGGGTTCCCAGTCCTGCTGAAATCCATTCATGGACTTTATAAGGATCCAGAGACTCCAGGTAAAGAATCACTTCTCTGAGCAATGAAGCAGAAATGAGAATAGAGACAAGGACAGGGTAAGTTATGGATTAAGATATGGAAAAGGTATGGAAATGTGCACCTGTCCTACACCACAAGGAGATATTCAATTCCTTAATTCTCTAACTCTTTTCTTGAATGCTCAGGAGCACCTCTTTTGCCAATTGCAGTCAAGAGATTTATTATTCTTTTCACAATATTGATCAATCAGTTTGTACTGGGACAACAAGCCAGCATCTATTGAATATCTAATAGTGTGTGCAAAGCACATACCTCTCTATTAAATACACAGAAATTTCCAGAAACCTATCAAACAATCAATCAATCACCAAATATTCATCAAGGAACCACTCTGGGAGAAAACGTTAATACTAGGCCCTTGGAAGATACCAAGAAACAAAAAGTGTAAAGTAAAAAGCATGACCTCAAAGGACTTACACTGCAGTAGTGAGATAGGGCATATATATATTTAATAAGATTTTATACAATAAGCTATAAGCTATAGATATTTAACAAGATTAATATAATAAGCTACGTATATGTTTAATAAGATTTTAGAGTTATCCTACCAGAAAACTTATAGTGCATTATATAATTATAATTTCTGGCCAAAGAAAAGAATGATGTAATTAAAAATAATTGTCTTAGCAAGTCGGAGGGAGAGACTGCTTTACACATGTGTGGTTAGGTAAGTGTTTATGGAGAACAAGATACAATTTGAGCTGAATCCTGAGGGATAAAAAGAATGTGAAAAGAGAGAGACAGCTTTTTAGGCTGGCGGAACAGCCCTATCAAAATCTTGGCAATGGGAACACAAGAGACAATAAATAAATCAATGCAGCTTGAGTGGACGCTTTCCTTCAAAGAAGCCGCGAGCTCTTTTATCATCCTTGAATACTCAACAGCTACCGTGGTGTCTGCCATGCTGAAGTCACACAATACGGGATTGTTCCATGTTTATGGTAATAACTAAAGGGAGATAAGGAAAGAAATGAGAGTCGAGTCTGACTGTGGAAGGACTTGAAATTCTCCCATGGGGTTCTCATTTATTCATTCATTTGTTCAGCAAATATGCATTTGGTGATTAATATGTGCCAATTACTATGATAGTAGCTGGATGTTATCAAAGGTACTTAAATGAGGTAATAACGTGATAAAAGTTTTATTTATGAAATCAAATTTAGCAAGTATATACAAGGTGGTTAAACTAGAATCAAGGACATTAGTGATTATTGCTTTAGTTTTAGTGTATTAATGTCTTAGTAACAAGAAGATGAGCATGGCAAAAACAGGGCCACTGCTCAGGAAGCTGATGTGATATGTGAAAGATAAATGTGTGGAGTATCTATTCTGGAGATACTTAGGAACTGTGGTGTGTTCTTTAAGTGCATTATCTCCATTAAGACTCATGATAATCCTATCAGTTAGGCCCTATCATAATCAATTTTCGTAATCACTTATAAAAGCATGGAGCTAATGCATAGAGAAGCCATATATTCCATGTACTGTTCTCTTTACCACTCCAACCAGCTGCTTTTGTCCTGTAAGCAATGGCAGGGAAAGAGTTGACATCTTTGCTGGCATCATTATCTCCAAGGAGAACGTTCTTTAAATGGAAAAGAACAACAAACAAAAGTGCTCAACTAAAGCTCTTGATGTGTTCAAAAATCATAAGAAATGAATTGTTTTATATGAGTTCAACTTTTAGGGTACTAAAGTAATTTGTAGTCTTTGTAGTGGCTCTAGTGTGAGTAATTATGGAGAAATCATGCAATCTGAAATTTGGAGTAAAGAAAAGGAAGGATTAGCATAGAATCTTTGCCTGTGAATCCTACATGGGGAAAGACCTTGTGTTGAATGAAGCCTTCCCACACTGAGTGGTGGTAGAGATGTTGACATTTTGCAGATGAGACCAGCTTTGGAGATGTACATATTGGAAGTGAGTGGAAACTACAAAAGAGAGAGATAAAAGCCAGGCATTACCTGGAAGACCACCTCCGGGCCATGCAACTGCCTGTTTACTTCTTAGTTGACTAGTGCTGCTGGAAATGAGGCCTGCTACCATAAACCCCTAAAGTAGACTCCTTTGACAATGCTATACTTTCTTTTCAAACAAAAAAAAAACACCCTCTGTGAAGAATACAGTTGAAGCCAAGCACAAAATGAGATAGAACAGAATAATGTGCAATGTCTGAATTATAGAAAGCAAAGAAGGTCTTGTATTTGTAATTTCCCTCAACAAAGAACACTTATCTGCACAAGCTTTTCAGGGAGGTAGCATAGCATAATCTTTGAGCACACAGTCCCTGGGGCCAGACCTCTCAGATTTGGATTCTTGGCTCTGTCACTGATTATCTGTATGACCTTAGGCAGTTTCTCCATTAATGAGAGCACCTTATTATACATGCAGATAACATGAGGCTGTCTTTTTAAAGGGTTTAGAACAGAACCTGTCATATAGGATAAGCTACGTAAGTTTATGTAAATAACGAAAATTTCAAAATGGCCTGATTTCAAAATGAGGATTTTTAAAAGATTGTTTGCTTCTTCGTCTTGCCTTTTATTCATATTCTGGCCTAAAATTTGTGTCCTGTTTAGTTTGGAGCGTTCAAATTCAGATCATGTGTGCATAGTGTGTATTTACTGCATGGCACCTATTTGGTCTGTAAATATTCTCCTTTCGATTTACTCTGTATCCTAGAAAAAGTAAATGCTCCACCACAGAATACAGCCCTCCAGAATTTAAGTAGGCAAACGAATGAAAAGTTTTATTCTAATGTCTGTACTGTAAAATAATGACTTAGTTTAGGAACTTTTTCTGAGATGGTTATAGCCCCATAAGAACTATCCAATTTAATTCAAATCATCCCTTCAATAGCAATAATTCATCTCTTGTAATTTTCCTGGTTAAGATTATTTCTTTAATAATTCATGAGATGAAATTTTTGATGCAGATAACATGACAACAAAGTGAAACATGCTTTCCCATTTAAATCACATGGGTGTTTTTATTTTTTGGAAACAATCTTATATTTTGAAGAAATCCGCCTCAAATACTTGAGGGAATATTACTGTTTAGAAATAATTTATGTGGCCATTTTTTATAGAATGATGTCTGAACACATGCTTTATGAAAGCATTAAATCACCAATATGCCAGCTTACTTTATAATTACGAGTCTGTGGGGCTCACAAAAGAAAACTGTGGCATGATCACATTTGGTGTTTTGGGTTTAAATCTCTTTGGAGCTTTCTTCATCAAAAGGTTGGCTTCTCATGAAACATCTTCATTCCTGGAGGCCGGTTTCAATAACTTCCCCAGCATTACTCATGGGCTGAGACCATGCAAAATCCACCCAGAAACAGAGTATTTAATTCTTCCCATAGGCCCAGAACCATAGAAGTTTGTGCTATCAAAACAGCTCTTTAAATAGGTGATTTGTTAGCCTCCTAAATGATAAGAACATTATGTGCCTGTTTGAGGAGAGTTAAGCCACATAATGAAAGCTGCTGAGAGATTACAGGAAATACTGGAAGATTTTTTGTTTTTAATTCCATGTAGTTGCAAATCTTGACCATTGCCAGCTGGCAATTAAAATGCGGTGGCACCAACGTTGCATTAACCAGTACTGAATGATGCCATTGCAAATCTGGAGGTTTCAAGGACTTTGTTTTTCTGTATTTTTTTCATCGTGGTAAAATATACTTGACATAAACGTTACCATTTTACATTTTAAGTTCAATTTAGTGGCATTAAGTATGTGTACAATGTTGTTCAACCATCAGTACTGTCCACTTCCAGAACTTTTTCATATCCCAAACAGAAACTCTATACCCTTTAAATGACAACTGCACATTTGCTTCTCCTCTAGTCCCCAGAAACCTCTATTCTGCTGTCCCCATGAATTTGCCTATTCTAGATACCTCATAAAAGTGGAATCATACAACAAATTTTTAATTTAGGAAAAAATAAGCTTTCTGTTTTTTTCTTTTGCTAGTTTTTCTAAAATTTATTTAAATCGGGGGAGAGTGGAATGGGAAGAAACTATCAGAGGCAAGGAAGGAGCCAGAACTATCTTGCTTCAAAGTGAGGGTTTCCTCTAGGAGGACAATCTGGCCTTAGTCAATACACTCTGATCGGTGGGCCTGGGAGCTTGCTATGCTTATGGGAAAGATGTAATTTGAAGACACTTAACATTCCTTTTTAATATCAGTACCAAACAAAAACATAACAATTAAAATATACAGATTTTATTTAGACAGTAATTCACCAAGGAGGCTTTAATATTACCAAATGTTTGTTTACAAAATATCCTTTGGGGATATAATTTGAAGACCAGTTAATGCATTTGGAATGATGGTCCTGACTCCTTATTAGTAGGCATATATTTTCAGTTCTCTCCTCAGTACTAGCAATTGAGCCTCAGTAAAGTGTCAGTGTCTTGTTACAGCAGTTCTGTGAAACAAGGAACATAAGAGTATGTTCTGTGACTCTAAAATACAGTTAAACAAATTTGGCATAGTCAAGACCTTTAATCTTGGTCTTACTGGTAATATTTTCTACACCAACTAGCCATTTTTATGAAAGGACCAAAGAAAATGGCTTCCTGTAAGGGTGGCACCTATTTCTGCAGAGCGCTTTTAAAATTTCTTTTAAAATATTAAGTATTGAGATGAAAAACAAACCACTTAAATGTTTAATTCCAAACAATAGAAATAACTTTAGCTCTGTGTAAAGATTTTTAGGGAAAAAAAAATCACTACCAGACAAAAGAAGTAAAGTTACTTTCATTCATAATTTAAAAATCATAATTCAGTTCGCTCCAAACTTAATTTATACTAAGGCATCCTACATGTGGGTAGCAGAATGACAGCTCCATCAAAGCAGAGATATTTGTCCCTTTTGCCATTGCTACATCTCTCGTGCTTGAAACAAGGGTGGCACATGGTGGACCAACATAAATAGTTGTTGAATATTAGCCCTGTAGGACCTATGGTTCCACAAATCCCAAGGCATACACATTCAGTTCTTCCATATTACATCTCCTTAATCACCTAGAAGAATCTGTCTTCACCAGCAAAGTCCTCTTGATTGGCATAGGATCAAGTTCAAGTTCCACCTAAGCTGAATATCCTTTCAGAGTGATAATTTTGGAGATCTCTATCCTAGCTTTCCCTGCCACGTTCCAGAGTTGAGGCTTCACCATCCCTATTTGTTCTTCAAAGCCCCACAATCCCTATTTGTCCTTCAAAGCCCCACAAATGATCCCCAGGTACCCACACACTGAATTGCCAAACCTCATCTGTCTAAACTTCCTGATGTGTCTCTCCACTTCCGTTTCCGTATCCTAAGGCTTATCCACACTGCATCTTTCCATCACGACCATCATTTTTCATATAACTCAGTGATCCTCATGATTCAGTCAGTTGATTACCAACACCATAATTTTTTATCCTCTTCTCTGTTTTACTTAATGATTATTAATTTTACTTAATGATTATTAATTATTTACTTGATTATTGTTCAAATAATAATAAAGTGTGAGAAACCATATCCTTATATGGTAGTTATATTTTCTGTTATGTGTTTAAATAAATACCTAATTATGATAATAAAACTATTCATTGCATTGCCTACTATCAATGGTAGAAGTTTTACTTTTTGGAAAATATTTAATAATCCCTAACTCAATGCTTTAAAACCAAATTCCAATATTTTATATTTAACTTAATGTTAGTAATGATTAACCCATAATAGATGTCAGGCATATAGATATTTGGGGTCTTCCCACCTAAGACCCCTTCAGTTTGTTGGGATCAGGTCAGAAATATATCCCTAGTTTTCCATGTTTGGGAGATCATTTTTCCCAAACATCACAGAGGTTCCCAATAACAGCAAACTAAAGCTACACTAATCTTATTTCCTATGTGTTAAATCCACTCTGTATGCATCCTGGACTGATTATTCACAATGCTCTTATAGAGTGAAGTTATCTGGAGCAACAGCGTCTAAACCAAGTCTCATGGATCTTCTAATGCTGTATAAATCCCACATTAGATCTTCCCTAATGGATTCCCTTATTTAATGCTTTATCCTATTCAGACTGGCCCCTTAATATTTTCTTTGACATTTAGGACTCTTATGTGTATATATACTCAGAGATGTATTACGTCAGGTTCACCAGAAAGTAGACCCTGAGACAAAACTTTCTTGCAAGAGGTTGATTGTAGAAAGCTCTCAGAAACAACCCTTGCAAGGGAGAGACAGGAGCAGAATTAGACAGAAGGAGAAGTTGAACTGTGTTGCAGACATAATCGCAGCCTCAGCTAATCCAGTGGGAAGCTGAGAGGACTTCAGACTTGGCTCGAATTCAGCGAGGTGGCTGAACTTCTGGTCCCCCACATCTACCACACATAGTGTGTGCATTGCCTCTGGGGCGGGGCTTAACTTGGGCAAGGTAGCTCCCTTCATCAAGCGGACCAAGCTGTGAACTGTCAGTTGTCAACAATTCTGGCAGCTAGAGAAATAAGTGCCTCAATACTGAAGAGGAGACCTGAGCAATGACCCACAACATCTACCACAAGAGCGTCCTATCCTATTATATAGGAAAAAACAAATCAAGCTTTCATAGGAATATAGTGCACAACATTTTCCTTATTTTGAAAATGTCTTTGTAATTATTTGCCTCACTTAACTATGAGTTGGTTGAAGACAAGGGCCATGCCTTTTCAACTTTATCATTCCTGACATCTGGAAAAATAGGTATATAGTTGCTCAGTAATTGTTTGTTAAATCATTGAAACTAAAAAACTGAACATTTGGCACAAGTCCATAAACAATCAAATTACAATGGATTAATAGTATATAAAAATCATGAACTTGGCTAACAGATTTATGCATGACTAGTTTATATACTGTTGACAGGATACAAATGCCAAACGGACTATATGATAATATTTTGTTATAAAGTGTGATATATTGTAATCTAACCCAGGGGTTTTCAAACACACTACCACTTGAAGGTTGAGGAAAGAGGTGGCTGATTCTTCCCCAAACCTCCTCTGCAACTAGAACAACACTGACATTTTATGTTCACTTCATCCCAACACTAAGAACAATGTCGATAAAAATCCACTAGTTCTCAACAGTCATTTCATCGTACATTTGTGAAGAAAACACTGTGTCTTCGTCTGTTCAGGCTGCTGTGACAAAATACCAGAGACCATGTGGCTTATAAACAGCAGACATTTATTTCTCAGTTCTGGAGGCTGGAAAGTCCAAGAAGAAGGGGCCAGCAGATTCGGTATCTGGTGAGTACCCGCTTCCTGGTTCATAGATGGTTGTCTTTTTGCTATAACCTCACATGGCAGAAGCAGGGAGGGAGCTTCTCTGGGGCCTCTTTCGTAAGAGCACTGATCTCAATCATGAGGGCTCCACCCTCATGACCCAATCGTTTCTCGAAGGCCCCCACCTCCAAATACCATCACATTGGGTACTAGATTTCAATGTATAAATTTTGGGAGGATGCAAACATCGAGTCTATAACACACTGTACTCCAATTTCTCATATTTACACATAGCTCTAAAGTCAGATAATTACAAGAATATAAAAATTAGAGGTATCATGTCATTTTTTTAAAATTTGGCTCTTCGTAAGATTCAAAAAAATTTTTTTTTAATTTTGTCTAGTTTCCTAAGATATAGCTGAGGCTAATGACTATATCTTTGTTCTTTTGTAATATATGGACTTAATGCTACAAATTCCCTTTTACCACTGCTTTTTACTGCATTCCACAGATTTGATAAGTTGTATTTTCATTTTCATTTACTTCAAATATTTTTTAAAATTTCTCTTCTTTGACCCAAGTGTTTGTCTTCTTTAACCCAAATGTTATTTAGAAATGTGTTGTCGAATTTCAAATATTTAGGAGATTTGCCAGCTATCTTTCTGTTTGATTTTTATTTTAATTCCATGGGGACTGACAACCTGCTTTGTACGTTTTCTATTCTATTAAATTTATTAAGGCATGTTTTATGCCCCAGAACGTGATCAATCTTGGTAAATGTTCTATGTGAGCTTGAGAAGAATGTGTACCCTGCTGTTGTAGGTTGGAGTATTCCACAAAAAAAAATTCCAATCACTTGTTAGATCAAGTCATTGACAGTGATATTCATGTTAAATATATTCTGATTTTCTGCCTGATGATCTGTCAGTTCCTGAAAGACGGGTGTTGAAGGCTTCAACTATAGTAGTGCATTTGTCTATTACGATTTTCAGGTTTATCAACTTTTGCCTCTTTTTTTTTGACGCTGTTGTTAGGTACATATACATTAAAGAGAAATTAAAATTGACTCCTTTATCATTATGTAATGTCCGTTTATCCTAATTTTTTTGTTCTGAAATATACTTTGTTTGAAATTAATACAACTACTTTAGCTTTCTTTTGATTATTGCTAGCATATATCTTCCTCCATCCTTTTTAAACAATCTAACGTTTTATTTTTAAAGTTGGTTTCTATTAGATGACATAAAATTGGGTTTTTCTTTTTTTATCCACTCCAACAATCTCTGAATTTTAATGGGTGTTTTGACCATTCACAATTGAGAGTTATTCTTGATATGGTTGTATTAATATTTAACATATTTGTAATTTTATTCTATTGAATTTGTTCTTTCTTTTTTTCCCTTTATTGCTTTGTCTGGCTTTAAGTGAGGATCTTACATGATTTCCTTTCATCTCCTGTCTTAGCATGTAATTTTTTTTTTAATTTAGTGGTTGCCTTATATTTTCGAATATACAATTTTAACTAATCTAATTTTCATTTAAATGACACTATATTGCTTTGCTTGTCGTGCAGGTACCTTGTAACAGAGTACTCTCAATCCCTTCTTCCTCTCACTATGACGTTGCTACCATTCATTTCACTTATCCATATGCTATAATCTCAGAGAACATTGTTTAAACAAAGAGTTTAAACAACTTTAAACAGTTATTTTTTATATCAAATAAGAATAAGAAAAATAATATATTTTTATTTAATCTTCATTTATATGTTTTATCTGACACTCTTCCTTCTTTATGTAGATCCAAATTTGAGGCTTACATCATCTTCTGCTTGAAAAAATCTTTTAATATTTTTTGATTACATGTCTGCTGGTAATAAATTTCCTCAAGTTTTTGTTTGTGTAAGAAAGTCTTTATTTCTCTTTCACTTGAAGGATAATTTTTACGGATATAGAATTTTTGGCTGGCATTTTTATTTTTTCTTTCAACACTTTAAAGATTACCCCACTTTCCTCCTCTTGCATGATTTCTGACTAGAAATCCATTATATCCTTGTTCCTCTATAGGGAAGGTGCATTTTTTTCCCCCTCTGGATTCTTTCAAGGTTTTTTTTTTTTCTCTCTCTCTCTCTTTATTTTAAAGTGAGAGAGGTTCTAAGGTTGAATATGATGTGCCTGGATGTAGTCTTTTGATGTTTATCCTGCCTAGTGTTCTCTGACCTTCCTGAATCTGTGGTGGTTTGGTGTCTGTCACTAATTTTGGGAAGTTCTCAGGCATTATTACTTCAAAGAGTTCTTTCTTCTTTTGGTATTCCAAATATGTATGTTACATCTTTTGACATTGTTCCACAATTTTTGGATGTTCTGGGTTTGAGGGGGAGTGGGGTGGGTATTTTTCCATTCTTTTTTCTCTTAGAATTTCAGTTTGGGAAGTTTTCATTAACCTGTCTTCAAGCTCACTGATTCTTTCCTCAGACATATCTAGTCAACTGATAAGCCTACCACAGGCATTTTTTGTTGTTGTTATAGAATTTGTGATTTCTAGCATTTATTTTGGATTATTTCTTAGGTTTTCCATCTCTTTCCTTTCCTTACTCAACTGTTCTTGCATATTGTCTGTGTTTTCCATCAGAGCCTGTAATGTATTATCAAAGATTTAAAAACTCTCCTGTGATAATTCCAGCATCTGTGTCATCTCTGAGTCTGGTTCCAAGGCTCTAGAACCAGACTAGAGCCTGATTTTTTGTCTCTTTAGACTTTTCTTCTCTCCTTTTGGCATGCCTTGTAATTTTTTGTTGCAAGTCAAGCATGTAGCATCAGGTGACGGGAGTTGAGCTTTATAAATAGGCTTTAGTATGAGGATTTGTGTTCATTCTCTTAGGAATTGGACTGTATTTCTATTTGCTGTGACTTAAGATGACAAAGTTTTAAAATTCCTCTTGTGTCCTTGTTTTGTCTCCCCACTTGGCTTTGGGCTTCCCTATGTACTCCTCCTCAGAGAAAGTTTGTGCGTTGCAGCTCTTTCAGTTGGAATCCACTGTTATTATACTGATCCCTATTGTGTGATGGTAAGAAATGGGGGGGGAGAGTGTTTTATAATCTTATGATTAACTTAGTCCTTTATGTGCCTGTATTTCTGGGCCGTGAGCTTCACAACTATTGCTCTCCTGGTATAGCTTGCCCCTGACCTTGCTTTAGTAAAACAGGAAGGTTAGAGGAGCTGGAGTGGTAGGGAACCTCTTCCTTCATTTAGGATAAGGCTCTGGTGAAGTCTTTTTCCCTGGATTGTAGATCTTTGTTACAGAGAATGCTCTGGGTATATTACACAATGACTACTCATCTTCTCCCCATTCCAGAGCCATGAGGAGATATTCCTCAGATCTTCAACTAGAGAACCTGGTGGGGTTTTTGGAGGCAAAACCCATGAAAGTGTGGTGTCCCCTAAGACTGCAGAACCCAGGAGTTTCTCATTTCTATGCTAGTCCACCTTCAGCAGTTGATCAAAATTGCCATTTGAGTGTTTCTACGAATTGATGGCTACAGTGGCTTCTGCTCTAGTTAAGCAGATTCCAGCTGTGACTCTCTGAATTACCTGTCTAGCCAGATTTCAGTGTAGTGTTTGAAAACTCGGTTTTCTGATAGGTCCAAGAACGGTCGTTGATATTCAATCTGCTCAGCTTTTTTTTTATTATAATGGCAATCACTTCCAAGCTCTTTACAAGTTGTTGCTGGAACTGGAGATGTCTCAGTTCTTTTAAATCAGTGACCTTTGTTTTTCTTTCTAGCTTCCAAATTCTATTGCCATAGTCTCATTTCCTCTTTTCATTGTCCTTTTTGATATAGTTTTAAGATTCTTTTTATGGATATTTTCATGAGATTTGGTGAAGAAGTAGAGGTTAATGAATTTGTTCAATTTGCCATCTAATTTTTTAAATTTTATCATTATGTTTTCTTAGAACTCTGTGAGATATAATTTCCTCAACTAAGTCAATATCTATATTGGATCCTAGAATCACTATTTTGTTCACTTTTATATCTTCAAGTCCAAAACGGTACTGGGTAAATAATAAGTACCTCAAAAATGTTTGCTAAATAAATAGGTGAACAAATGACTAAATGAACGAATAGTCATCCATCTTATCAGAGTTGTAGGTCTGCTGAGAAGAGTTTTGTCTTCAAACTACCTCACCAATGGCCTGCTTAAGCTGGAAGTTCTTTTGGAGCTTCACAGGTGTCAGTCTGGAAGCCTTTGCACATTTCTGGAATTGTGTATTAATGTTGAGTTACTTTGGGAGAAATGACAGAGAAGCCAATATAACCTAACAGTCATAGAAAATTTGCATTAACCCAAACAAAATTGTTTGAAGACTGTCAAAACTGGCAGAACTCACATACTTGCCTTGGTAAGATTTTCTTCTTTGTGATACCTTGAGAAGAAAAAATAAATTTCTTTACTATTAAGTCCTTTCCCATATCACAATTGTATCTGCATGTTTAAAAAAAAATAACTATGCTGAATTATTACTTTTACTGAAGAATTTCCATATATCATTTGTTAGTCTAATGCCAGGCACATAGCTCTTAGTTAATAATATTTTCTAATTGATTAAACAAATGAATGAATGGGCTTAACTCACACATTTGGTGACGGATGTGTGTTTGCTAAGAGTACACTAATCTCTTGCTCTAGAGCAGGAGTCAGCAAACTTTTTCTGTAAAGTTATTAAATATTTTTAGTTTCGTGGGACATAAATCTCTGTTGCAACTATTCGGCATTGGCATTGTAGAGCAAAACAACCATAGACATTATGTAAATGAATGGACACAACTATGTGCCAATAAAACTTTATTTACAAAAACAGGAGGTGGGCTGGATTTGGGCCATGCACCACAGTTTGGCAGGCCATGCACCACAGTTTGGCAGACCCTGCACTGGAGACTAGACAGGTGTCGCATGCTCTGTAGTCTTCTACTCCTCCTTCTACTGAACATTCTCTCTGGGATGTCCCAGAAGCAACTCAATTTCAGCATGTTGACAACTAAGCTTAGCATTGTTCCCCAACATAAGCATTCTCTGAGTATTTTCCATCTCAGGAAAGGCAAAACCCTCTACCCAATTATTCGACAGTCTGAGGATTCTTCTTGTGATGCTTATCCATCATCTTTTCTTAATTTCCACTTGTGCTCCCTTGAATGAGGTTCACTCTCACTATCCCTCAAATAAATTATTGTTGTAATTTGCCTCCAATATTGCCTTCCCCTGGTCCTTCATCCAATAGACCACTGGAGTGATATATGTAACTTAAGAATCTGATTATAATATTTGTTGCTTGAAATTCTCCAAAACTTACATAAAGATCATAAATTAGAAGCTAAACTTTGAATATGACCTTCAACTCAATGATTTTAATTCATTTAATTTATTGAACAACTGGAAGATCTAGCAATATTGGATCATATGTTTCTTTACCTAAGTAAAAACTGTTTTTACTCTTTTTATATATACCTTATGCTAGATTCATTCATTTTTTATTACTTGTCTGGTCTCTTTAGGTATTAAAATTTGGGATTCCTATTCTAAATGATCCAGTGCTGTGCAATAGAACTTCCTGCAACGATTGAAATGATTGATATTCTCACTGTCCCAAATGGTAGCCACTAGACACAGGTGGCTATTGAGCACTTGAAATGTGGCTAATGTGACCATGGAACTTAATTTTTAATTATATTCAATTTTAACTAATTAAAATTAAATTTAAATAGCCACATGTAGCTAGTGGTTATCTTACTGGACAATACAAAAGCAAACTACACTACCTGGTGGTTAACCCGAGATTAATGTCAGGTTCTTGCTTAGGTCTCCAGCCTCATCTCTTAATGTGTCTCTTTCAATCTCTTTCATGCCCTACACGAGCGACAGTGAACAACTTGGAGGGACCCAAATATATCACATTGCTTCATACCCCCTAGCTCATGCTCATGCTTCCTTTTCTCTTCCATCAGTTAGTGAAATTTACTTAAGTTTCAATAGTCATTTAAAATATAACTTCTCTCTAAAGTCTAACTTGATCTTCACCAATGTCCTGATCTTAGAAGTAGTTATTAACTCCTTTTTGTCATTCACACCATCATGTACCAAGGACGGTCTTTTTTCAAATCAACTATGTAATTCAGTGTGCTTGTTTGTTTATATGTCTCTCTCCCTTTACAAGACAATGTTTAGTATATTTCTTGAGGATAAAGGCACTGCTCTCTTATCTTGAGTACCTAGCACAGTGAGTACTTTATAGATGCTAAATAAATATTTGTTGAATAAATGAATAGAAATTTGGGACTATGATACTAATCACTTTAGAAACTGGCTACATGATCTTACAAATAATTATTCTGAAAAAATAATCCTCCAGTAAATAAGAGCCATATTATCAGAGTCTCTAGAAGTTTAGTAGAGACCAATGTCCCTTTCATTTCACGCACTAACATTTTAAATTAAGATATTTAAAAATAGGATGTGAAATTAGTTGTCTTTAAAGGTATCTGATCATAATTTCCTTTAGATTCCATCAGTGTCTCTCTGTGACTATATGTACAAGATTATTGGAGATAGTGCTAAAAGTCGAAATTTGGAAAGCTGTAAATGTCAAATCTAGTGCCAAGTGGTCCTACTAGACACCTTATCCCCATGATGGGCTTTAATTTTCATGTAAGAAAACATAAAGGCGAGGGAATACACTTGTTCACGCACAAGTGCTATTCCTATTTTTGAAACTTTTACAAGATTTCAGGGACAGAACACAAGAAATGATAGGTTAAGATATTTTATAATACTGTTTTGAACATAATACAGATGTTCTTTAAACTGTTACCTCAAGATTTCCAAATTTCTTATCAATTGATTGCCTTTTTTCCCCTCATTGCTTTATTTTGTAAGTAATTACTGACCAAATCTGGTTGTTGTCTAAAAGAAATTCATTTTCTCATAATGTTTGTGTGGAGTATGGAGCTATGAATCACGGAATTTATGTATTTGGAGGGATGTATTACTGCGTGTTTTCACTTGCAATTGAATTATACCCTGAAGATAACAGTAAATATTATTCAAGCTACTTTTCTTCTTTTTTTTTAACATACAAACACAAAGTTCTTTGACCTATACTCTGGATGAAGATTAGAATGCAAAAGTTATTTTTTATTCTTAAGAGAAAGAACATTAGCTTGCAGAAAGTAATTCATTTGTTTTATGAGAATTTCCTTCTATGAACAAAACAAATTGCAATAGCCATAAAACAGCTCTGCCAGACACTTAATTAACTTCACTGTTTTAGAAATTAATTTATTTAAGGCCTCATTATTCTCACATTCATGCATCTAAAGTAGAATCTGTTGACAGCTACATATTCTATGTGATATGGTTAATACTGTCAATGAGGGTAACGTTTCTTATTCACTCAGATTATTTGATCTGATCTCATATGTTTCCCTATTCTTTTCTCATCCACAAATGTATGGCCGTTGGTTTTACACGGCTAATACGGGAAAGTTTCTATGTTTAAGCAGAAATTGTCTAGGTAAACTCTTTCTTGGGAGAGGTAGTTTTTATAAGTATGCTGTTGCCGTAGCAAAAACCTAGAATACTGAGTGTTGGATTTGGGACTGAATAGTTAAAGGCAAGAAAATGGGTTTTAAAAAAGACTCAAAAAATGAAAAGGAAAATAACGTAAGAGGCTGGAAAAACGTAATCCACTAGTAGTAAAAATTTACTGCTACAACTAAAAAGATAGTAAATGGACCCAATTAACTTGTACATTTGAGCAAGATGATTTCCAGACAAATTGTTGAAACTGGAGCTAATTGCTTTTAGAGGCATATGGTAAGTTACTACAAGAAAGTTGGTCTTTTGTGTAAGTCAGGCCTGTATATGAATCATAGTCTCACTACTTCATTGCTTATAAACTAAGGGCAAGTTTTCCTCGCTGAGATTTCATTTGTAAAATCATGTTTAGCATAAGGATCATAATCACCCCTACTTCAGAGAGTTATTGTGGGACTTGCACTTTTCGATAAGATATGGAGTATGCCTGGCACAGTGCCTGGAACTTCCTAATTCGTCGATAAAGCCCCAGTCACCATTTTGAATGAATGAATATGTTTCAAAATGATTGCATATGGCCTTTGTGATGAAATATAATAGAGGAGTCCATGAAGCCCCATCAAAATCTTCATTTACTTGAATGAAAGCACCATGAGGGCAAGAAATTGGTCTGTCTTGTGCATTGCTCTATCCCATCCTCAAAGCAATGCATGCAGTGGACACTCAATAAATATCTGTACATTAGGGAAGTGATCAAAAAAAGTGCTGACTTCTAGAATGGGAGAGAGAAAGGGACTGGTGGGATCCCCCCCTTTCTGAAGAGTGCTGATGTAAACACACCTGCCTATGTTGAGTTAGTGGCAGAGACTGTCCATCTGAAAGGACACACACTTTTTCTAAGAAGGTCATTACTACTAACCTGCAACAGCCTAGAGGCATTTTAGAATATCGAAAATGAAAGTCTGGATTTTTATATAAAATTTACAAATGTTAAATATTTGCCTAAATTTCCTTTGTAATACTCTCAAGTCTAAACAAAACACATTGTAGAAACATACACCTCACAATCCACACATTTGCAATGTTTGAACTTTACTTTTGGCTGCTCTTTATATGACAATCATTATTATATCTTGAACATGGTGTATATATTACAAGTGTGCATACTTAGTGCCTTAAAGTCTGCATCTGAGAAAATGGGGAAACAACAGCTCCCTCCCACAATTGTCATGATCATCTAGTGAAATAATGACTCTCCAGAGGGAAAGTTCTTTACAACTGATGAAGTGCGCCACAGGAGTAATTGATTATTTGTGTTATTCCATAGCTCTTACAACACACTAAGTTTCATCAAGGCTACTAACACTTATCTCTAAGTAATTACTGTGGTTTTTTTGTTGTGTCTCATTTGCATGATCACTAGACATTTATCCATCATTTCAATGGGTTGTATAGGCTGACTAGCCTATCACCACTGCTCTTTGCAAAGGAACAAGGAAAGTACTTTCAAAAAGTCCTTTCAGGGACCAGCCCCATGGCCTAGTGGTTAAGTTTGGCCCACTCTGCTTTGGCAACCTGGGTTCGGTTCCCAGTGCAGACCTACACCACTCGCTGGAGGCTATGTTGTAGGGTGATCCGGTTACAAAATAGAGGAAGACTGGCACAGATGTTAGCTCAGGGCAAATCTTCCCCAGTAAAAAAAAAAAAAAAAAAAAAAAGGTCCTTTCAGAAATCAAAACAAAGACATTAGTTATTGAGGGTCTGCTTTTTACAAGGCTCCTGGGTCCCTTTGGGCAGTTTAAGTGCTGGCTCAGCGTGCATAGCCACCGGTGTGGGGGAAGGCTTAAATCCAGCCTTTAATGTATTATCTGTCCAAAGGGTGATCCTTCTTCTAACTCATTTGTCTAAAATGAACACCTTTTGATTTCCCATCAGCTCGTCCTTCACAAAGCCTTGTGCCAGTACTGACAGTGATGCTCTTCCAATGCCCATAAAGCTAAGTTATTGCTCCATCGAAAAGAAAAGAGCTGGGATTTTCAGGTATGTCTAAGTAAAATGGAGGATACTACTTCATTATTAAAATAAAATAAAACCTTAGTCTAGGAGAAATAACTCTTGGCATTCTTCATTTATTTGAATTAGTTAACAATGTAAAAGCTTGCAGAACGGTGCTGGAGAGAATAGAGTTCTCCCATACAGGGCAATAAATGGTACAGGGGTTTGTTCCCAGTAGTCATTGATTAGTTTAAGAAAAAATGCACTTTTGGGGGCAAACTCAAGATGGCGGTGTAAGCAGACTCTGAACTCACCTCCTCTCGTGGACACAGCCAATTTACAACTACTTGTGGAAAAATTACCCCTGAGACAGAACTGAAAACTGGATAAGAGGAACTCCTGCAACAACGGACAATCCTAACTGAGGTGGAAGAGGCAGAGACTCCCTTCCGGAGAGGAAAAACGCCGCCTTCACAAGCCGCCAGCTTCACGGCCGCCGGGAGCAGCCCAGAGGTCCGCAGCCTCCCTGAAGGCGCGGGGCCCTGAGCCGGGGAGCACCCCCGCTGTGGGCATTTTGTGGACCCAGCACAATCGAGACCAGCGGCACAATATCTGACTTTGCCTGCTACTAAAACACTGGGGAGGACCCCCAGAAAACCCGGTTCACAAAGAAATTAAAACCGGCTCTTAAAGGGCCCGCGTGCAAACTCACCCGTTTCAGAAAGCAACCTAAAATCATCAGAAAGAAAGGTGCACAGTGCTGTGGTGAAAAGAGACTCACCTGATAGGCCCTGAGTGCATCTTGGTGAGGGGTGAGACCTCTCCAGGGACTGGGACATTGGCGGCGGCCATTGTTGTGGCCTGGTGTGGGCGTGCTGACACAGACGCCATTGGAGTTCTCCCTGAGGCCTGCTAGCCCAGGGTCTGCCTCACCCGCTAGAGCACTGATTTAATCCAGCTCAGCCAGGGCAGGCAGCCCACCCTAGAGACTGGCCCCACCCAGCAACAAGCCCTCAGGCAATTTGTGGGCCTGCATAGATTGGTGACTGGATGCTCTGCAGCCTGGCAACTGAGCCCACTTCAGTGGGGCAGGGCATGCACAAGGAGCCGGTGGAGAGTATGGGGTGGTGGCGGAGTGTGTGGGGCTCCTGCAATGGAGAGACTGGGTCCGCTTCGAGAGGTTGGGGCGCACACACGGGGCAGGACTGTGTTGACTGTGTGTGTGGACCTGTGGGCGGCAGGGCTTGTCAGCTGCAGAAGACTTGTGCTTCTCAAAGACAAACACAGGGAGTTTACCCCACCTTCCAAAGCCTGAAACAATTGGGTGCTCCCATGCCTGAGGCCAGCCCCACCCAGCTGCAATCCTCAGAGAGCTGACAAGAGACTTAATAGGCTAGAGGCTCACAGCAATTGTAAGGCCCTGAGCCTAACAACCTGCCACGCTGGGGGCCTACTCACTTAAAAGAAATACTGCAACACAAATGTGGTATTAGAACTTGCAGCCAACTGTGCTGGGGCTCCCCACACCTGATAAAGAGACTGAAGGGCCCACAACAACTACAAGCAGCTGAGCATTACAACAGCTGGCCAGGAGCATAACTCGGCCTCCCTGGGCGCCTACAGGGAGAGCAAACAGGCCACAACAGAAGGACACACGTAGCCCACATAGGGGTCACCCCTGGAACATTGAGAACTGAGGGAAGCACACTGGAAGCCTCCTAAGTCATCACTTACATAAGGTCACCTATCCAAGAGCAGGAGACGTAGCTGACCTACCTAATACGTAGACACAAGCACAGGGAAAGAGGCAAAATGAGGAGGCAAAAGAATACATTCCAAATAAGGGAACAGGACAAAACCCCAGAAAAGGAACTAAGTGAAACAGAAATGAGCAACCTACCCGACAGAGAGTTCAAACAAAGAGTGTTAAGGATGCTCACTGATCTGGGGAGAAGAATAGATGAACTCAGTGAGAATATCAACAAAGAAATGGAAGATATAAAAAAGAACCAATCAGAAATGAAGAATACAATACTGGAAATGAAAAATTCACTAGAGGGACTCAAAAGCAGAGTAGAGGATACAGAAGAATGGATCTGCAAGCTGGATGAAAGACTAGAAGAAATTACCCAAGGTGAACAGGTAAAAGAGAAAAGAATTAAAAAGACTGAGGACAGTCTAAGGGACCTCCGGGACAATATCAAGCGCACTAACATCCATGTTATAGGTGTCCTGGAAGGAGAAGAGCGAGACAAAGGGGCAGAGAATCTATTTCAAGAAATAATAGATGAGAACTTCCCTAACCTAAGGAAGGAAAAAGACATCCAGATACAGGAAGCACAGAGAGCCCCAAACAAGATAAACCCAAAGAGGCCCACATCAAGACACATCATAATCAAAATGGCCAGAATTAAAGATAAAGAGAGAATCCTAAAAGCTGCAAGAGAATGTCAAGTTACAGACAAAGGAAACCCCATAAGGCTATCAGCTGACTTCTCAGCGGAAACCTTACAGGCTAGAAGAGAATGGCACGATGTATTTAAAGTGCTAAAAGGAAAAAACTTACAGCCAAGAATACTCTACCCCGCAAGGTTATCATTCAAAATGGAAGGAGAGATCAAAAGTTTCCCAGACAAGCAAAAATTAAAGGAGTTTGTCACCAAGAAACCAGTGCTACAAGAAATGTTAAAGGGACTGATTTAAGGGGAAAAGAGAAGGCCACAAATAGGAAAAATTATCTATTTCCATGATAAGAGGGTAATGGATACAAATGCACAAAAAAGAGGTTAGATATGATATCAAAAACATAAAAGGATGGAGGAGGGGAGTTAAAGAGTACAGCTTTCAGACAGAGGTCAAACTAAAGTGACCATCAATTCTGTATAGAAGAAGAAAGGAACAGAGAACGACTACTAAAACACTGAGAAAAAGAAGTTAAAAAATGGCAGTAAGTACATACTTATCAATAGCTACTTTAAACGTCAATGGACTGGGCCGGCCCCATGGCTTAGCGGTTAAGTGCACGGGCTCCACTGATGGCAGCCCGGGTTCGGAACCCAGGCGCACACCGACACACTGCTTCTCTGGCCATGCTGAGGCCGCATCCCACATACAGCAACTAGAAGGATGTGCAACTGCGACATACAATTATCTACTGGGGCTTTGGGGGGAAAATAAATAAATAAAATCTTAAACGTCAATGGACTAAATGCTACAATTAAAAGGCATAGGGTGGCTGACTGGGTAAAAAAACAAGACCCATATATATGCTGCATACAAGAGACACACTTCAGACCTAAAGACACTCACAAACTGAAAGTGAAGGGATGGAAAAAGATACTCCACGCAAATGGCAATGAAAAGAAAGCTGGGGTAGCAGTACTCATATCAGACAAAATAGACTTTAAAACAAAAACAGTAGAAAGAGACAAAGAAGGGCATTACATAATGATCAAGGGAACAATCCAACAAGAGGATATAACACTTGTAAATATCTACACACCCAATGTAGGTGCACCTAAATATATAAAGCAATTATTAACAGACATAAAAACAGAAATAGACAGTAACACAATAATAGTAGGGGACTTTAACACTCCACTTACACCAACGGATAGATCATCCAAACAGAAGATCAATAAGGAAACATTGGCCTTAAACGACACACTAGGACAGATGGACCTAGTAGATATATACAGAGCATTCCATCCAAAAACCGAAGAATACACGTTCTTTTCAAATGCACATGGAACGTTCTCCAGGATTGATCACATATTAGGCCACAAAACAAGTCTCCATAAATTTAAGAAGATTGAAATAATACCAAGCATCTTTTCTGACCACAATGGTATGAAACTAGAAATCAACTATAGGAAGAAAATCAGAAAAGCCACAAATACGTGGAGATTAAACAAAATGCTACTGAACAACGACTGGGTTAATGAAGAAATCAAAGAAGAAATCAAAAAATACCTGGAGACAAATGAAAATGAAAATACGACATGCCAGAATTTATGGGATACAGCAAAAGCAGTTCTAAGAGGGAAGTTTATAGCAATACAGGCCTATCTCAACAAACAAGAAAAATCTCAAATAAACAATCTAACAATGCACCTAAAGGAACTGGAAAAAGAAGAACAAACCAAGCCCAAAATCAGTAGAAGAAGGGAAATAATAAAAATCAGAGCAGAAATAAATGAAATAGAGACCAAAAAAACAATAGAAAAAATTAATAAAACCAAGAGCTGGTTCTTTGAAAAGATCAACAAAATTGACAAACCTTTAGCTAGACTCACCAAGAAAAAAAGAGAGAAGGCACAAATAAGTAAAATCAGAAATGAAAGAGGAGAGGTTACAACAGACACCTCAGAAATACAAAAGATTATAAGAGAATACTATGAAAAGCTACATGCCAACCAATTCGACAATCTGGAAGAAATGGATAAATTCTTAGAATCATACAACCTTCCAAAACTGGGTCAAGAAGAAGTAGAGAATTTGAATGGACCAATCACCAGTAAGGAGATCGAAACAGTAATCACAAACCTCCCCAAAAATAAAAGTCCAGGACCAGACGGCTTCCCTGGTGAACTCTACCAAAATTCAAAGAAGACTTAATACCTACCCTTCTCAAACTCTTCCAAAAAATTGAGGAGTGGGGGAAGCTCCCTAACTCATTCTACAAAGCTGACATTACCGTGATACCAAAACCAGACAAGGACAACACAAAAAAAGAAAATTACAGGCCAATATCACTGATGAACATCGATGCAAAAATACTCAACAAAATACTAGCAAATCGCATACAACAATAACGTTAAAAAGATTATACACCATGATCAAGTGGGATTTATCCCAGGTATGCAGGGATGGTTTAACATTCACAAATCAATCAACGTAATACACCACATTAATAAAATGAAGAATAAAAATCACATGATCATCTCAATAGATGCAGAGAAAACATTTGACAAGATACAGCATCCATTTATGATAAAAACTCTGAATAACATGGGTATAGAAGGAAAGTACCTCAACATAATAAAGACCATATATGAGAAACCCACAGCTAATATCATCCTCAATGGTGAAAATCTGAAAACTATCCCTCTAAGAACAGGATGCCCACTCTCACCACTCCTATTTAACATAGTACTGGAAGTCCCAGCCAGAGCAATCAGGCAAGAGAAAGAAATAAAAGGGATCCAAATTGGAAAGGAAGAAGTGAAACTGTCACTATTTGCAGATGACATGATTTTATATATAGAAAACCCTAAAGAATCCACCAGAAAACTTTTAGAAGTAATAAACAAATATGGTAAAGTTGCAGGATACAAAATCAACATACAAAAATCAGTTGCATTTCTGTACACTAACAACGAAGTAGCAGAAAGAGAAATTAAGAATACCATCCCATTTACAATTGCAACAAAAAGAATAAAATACCTAGGAATAAACTTAACCAAAGAGGTGAAAGATCTGTACACCGAAAACTATAAACCATTTTTGAAAGAAATTGAAGACGACGCAAAGAAATGGAAAGATATTCCATGCTCTTGGATTGGAAGAATTAACATAGTTAAGATGTCCATACTTCCTAAAGCAATCTATAGATTCAATGCAATCCCTATCAAAGTTCCAACAACATTTTTCACAGAAATAGAACAAAGAATCCTAAAATTTATATGGAACAACAAAAGACCCCGAATAGCTAAAGCAATCCTGAGAAAAAAGAACAAAGCTGGAGGTATCACATTCCCTGATTTCAAAATATACTACAAAGCTATAGTAACCAAAACAGCATGGTACTGGCACAAAAACAGACACACAGATCAGTGGAATAGAATCGAAAGCCCAGAAAGAAACCCACACATCTATGGACAGCTAATCTTTGACAAAGGAGCCAAGAACATACAACGGGGAAAAGAAAGTCTCTTCAACAAATGGTGTTGGGAAAACTGGATAGCCACATGCAAACAAATGAAAGTAGACCCTTACCTTACACCATACACAAAAATTAACTCCAAATGGATTAAAGACTTGAATGTAAGACCTGAAACTATGAAACTTCTAGAAGAAAACATAGGCAGTACGCTCTTTGACATCGGTCTTAGCAACATCTTTTCAAACACCATGTCTGACCGGGCAAGAGAAACAATAAAAAAAATAAACAAACAAATGAGACTACATCAAACTAAAAAGCTTCTGCACAGCAAAGGAAACCATCAACAAAACGAAAAGACAACCTAACAATTGGGAGAAGATATTTGCAAACCATACATCTGATAAGGGCTTAATCTCCAAAATATATAAAGAACTCATGCATCTCAACAACAAAAAAACTACCAACCCAATTAAAAAATGGGCAAAAGACCTGAACAGACATTTCTCCAAAGAAGATATACAGATGGCCAACAGACACATGAAAAGATGTTCAAAATCACTAACTATCAGGGAAATGCAAATCAAAACTACAATGAGATATCACCTCACGCCCGTCAGAATGGCTATAATTAACAAGACAGGAAACAACATGTGTTGGAGAGGCTGTGGAGAGAAGGGAACTCTCATACACTGCTGGTGGGAGTGCAAACTGGTGCAGCCACTGTGGAAAACAGTATGGAGATTCCTCAAAAAATCAAGGATAGAACTACCATATGATCCAGCTATTCCACTGTTGGGTATTTATCCAAAGAACTTGAAAACACCAATGTGTAAAGGTACATGCACCCCTGTGTTCATTGCAGCGTTATTCACAATAGCCAAGACTTGGAAGCAACCTAAATGCCCATCAAGGGACGAATGGATAAAGAAGATGTGGTATATATACACAATGGAATACTACTCAGCCATAAGAAACGATGAAATCCAGGCATTTGTGACAACATGGATGGACATTGAGGGTATAATGCAAAGCGAAATAAGTCAGAGGGAGAAGGTCAAATACCGTATGATTTCCTCCACTAAGTAGTAGATAATAACAACAATAAACGAACACATAGGGACAGAGATTGGATTGGTGGTTACCAGAGGGGAAGGGGGGAGGGAGGAGGGTGAAAGGGATAATTCGGTACATGTGTGTGGTGATGGGTTGTAATTAGTATTTGGGTAGTGAACATGATGTAATCTATGCAGAAATAGAAGTATAATGATGTACACCTGAAATTTTACAATGTTATAAACCAATGTTACTGCAATAAACAAAAAATTAAAAAAAAAAAAGGAAAAAATGCACTTTGTATGAACAGAGATTTCATTTACATAAAAGGAAATCTATAAATTGAGGATTTTAAAACATGAAATTCATGTTAAAAGACCTAGAAATACCCATGTGCCTGATTTGGGGTGATGCTTTCCTGGAGTCAGAGAGCATCCATAGTCAAATTTTAGTTCTTCAAAAATAGCTGTAAATTTGTGAAAACAACATCCCTATGTGTTAATACCACCTTTGTTTAGACTACATGTGTTTTTCCTGGATGGCTACTCAAAATTTTGCAAACTTGTCTGTGAATGACTACATAAGAAAATATTTATCACTAATCACATGCACTCACTTCAGGGAATTTCCATTTCAGAGAAGAGTGTGTTCCAGATGTGTTTTATAAATTGCTGCTTCTAGAAACGTTGATGGAGAAAGAAAACTCAGATCTTTAAATCTCCATCCCAGAACTCTATGTTATGCTCTCCATTAGAGCAGAGGTAGTGGTCTTAGCGGGCAGAAACTCTTTGAAATTTTCTAAATTGTAGCTTCCAGACACCAAACAGAGGCAAAGGTGGTCAGGGATGGGTGAGCAAGCAAATAAAATATGTTCTTAGGATCTAGAATTCTAATTATAGCACAACGTCTTCCACAAACTGGTTCTTAAGAAGCATTGAAAAACTACAGCACGGATGAACTTGTTAGAATACGTTGCTGTAAATTGCTGTGAAGAGACCAAGGGGTTATTAATATTATTTACAATTTCCTAATGCTTTCCGACCTGATGCCCATGGAACTTCATGTTGGTGTAGTTTCCTTTTCCAGATAGAACTTCATAAAAGCTCCAATTTCCAGTCAATGGAATGGGCATAAGGCAAGCTCCATTTCAGAAGGGCAACTGACGTCCTAAAGGCCATAATTAACCTAAACTATTAATAGACACCTTTACTAGTTTCTAAAATAGAACTAGTAACATTTTGTGAAAACATTTTGTGAAATCACATTCCTCCAACATTGACCCTTCTGCCTCCCTTTTCCATCTTCAAGGACCCTTGTGATTACATTGGATTACATTACTGTTGGATTTTTTCACAAAATGTTTTAATTTAGTGCTAGATTAAAAGGTAGAGTTAAATGGACATGATACATTGTTTTGGAGTTCTTTTACTTTGGAGTAATCTATATTTTTGTAACCAGTTTTTACTGACAGAGCCACAGAATGACAGTGTGGTTTAAAATTGCCCATGAAGCACAATGTGTTCATGAAAAAATGTTATAGAAATGCTCTTTCTTTACCATTTTATTCAGTTTCTCCAGAAGTGGACAAGTCACTGAGGTAAGAGAGTTCACTCTTTCCTACTCTTTTAACCAAATCCTCCTATATAGTTATATAGTATTTCTCCAAGTATATTAGTGGCAAATAACTCATTTACCTCAAGACATCTTTCTCACCACTCTAGCTCAACATCTGGAATTCGTGCCACCTCACCTTCTAACCCAGCCCTTAAATCTCAGCCTTTGATCAGTGCTTGTCCATTTGGGTACAGGGAGAGAGGGTGGTATGGAGAAGAAGTGTTTGCCTTTGCAGTCCGTATTAGTTTCCTATTGCTGCTGTAACAAATTACCACAAATTAAGTGGCTTGAAACAACACAGATTTATTATCTTACAGTTCTGGAGGTCAGAAATCTGAAACAGTCTCACTGGTTTAAAATGAAGATGTCAGTAGATCTGCATCCCTTTCTGCAGACTCTAGAGTAGAATCCATTTTCTTGCCTTTTCCAGCCTTTACAGGCTGCCTGCTTTCCCTGGCTCATAGCCTCCTTCCATCTTCAAAGCGAACAATAGCTGATAGAGTCTCTCATAGCACATTCCTCCAACATTGACCCTTCTGCCTCCCTTTTCCATCTTCAAGGACCCTTGTGATTACATTGGGCCCTCTTGAATGATACTCTTTCTATTTTAAGGTCAGCTAATTAATAACCTTAATTCCATCTGCTACCTTAATTCCCGTTTGTCATGTAAGGTAACATATTCACCAGTTCCAGGCATTAGGACATGGATATCTTTGGGGTTGGAGGGGGCATTCTTCTACCTACCACAGAGTCTGACTCAGATTTGAATCCTTGCTTCTCTGATACTTGAGCATTTCTCATTATCCATTGAAGATTTAGTTTCCTGAATAGAAAAATTGGAACATTTGTGCCTTATAGCAGTGATAAGTACTATTTTTTAAAAGTTATGTGACTGGCGTTGTGCTCAACTAGATGAAATTAAATGATTTTAAGTTCTTAAGCACTGGGGAGTTCTCTATTCATTCTATTTCCTTCCATTTTTATCCCAGAGCTGTGGGTGGCAGCAATCGTTGGTAAGTGGGTTTGCCCTCTGCAGACCTCAAATATTCCTTGAGTGGGATATTCTAATCTCTAAAGGGGGGGTGGGAGTGGATATAAAGAATAGAGAGCATTACCGAACCCATTTGGCCTTTGACCTAAGCCACAACTTCCAATACAGGTTTTATTGGCAATAAAGTTGACATGTTTATCCTATCACTTTATCTCCTGCATACAAGATGAGTTTTATCTATGACGCCCTAAAAATTCAATAGCCCTTTTATACAGAAATACTGGATCCACTCATATCTCCACCTGGGATTCCAACACATATCTGACACCAAAGGCCTTAATCTTAACTGTTAATCATCTTTGCCTACATGCTACAGTTATTTAAGGTTTAAATAATTTTAAGAGCCAAAATCTCACATGTAATAGATGTTCATTAACTATGAAATCCCTCCCACTGCCCTATGAGTAGAAGGAGAATCAAGTAAACTAGAAATTTTTTAATAGTGTATAAGGTAATTGTTACATTAATCGGCTCTCAGTACGTAGGGCAAATATTTTCAATCTAACAGTTGGTTGGTTTGTTCATTCATTTATTGGTCCCTTCATTCATACATTCAATTAGTTTTTAATTCTTAGAGAAACTATAAGGTAAAGTGAGTAAGACTGAATTTGGTTTTGAGCATGACGTTCGTGTTTTTTAATGAATATAGAAGAAAAGAATCCAACCGTGTCCCTGTAATTCTCGGAGCTAATATTTCTTGCTTTTTTTCCCCTGATCTAGAATAACATAACCAAAAAAGATGAATTGCCTGGAATTTATAATAAATAATATTAATTCAGCTTTGTAGCCATAATTTTTATGTTTGTGACCCCAGCATGAATTCATCCTTTTATCTGCTGGCAGTAACATACTTCAGCATAACTCTAACATACAGTGTCTGAATGTTACATCTCTTATAATATGTAAGCAGACAAGATTAATACAAAATTTTACTTGATTTAAAGAAAAATAATTGTGGACAAGATACTCTCCATTATTATTAGGCTTTTCTGAAAAAGCTAACTAACACTTAGTAACCAACTAATAACAGATTTTCTCTGTTGCAACTGGTGATAAGTTTTACAGATCAGAAGATATTTCTCAAGACATTAAAAGCAAGCTGAGATCAGCCTGCCCCTAAGGGATTAGTCTACACAGCTATTGGTGTTTTTGAGGAGAAACAGTGACAGATGTTGTATCACTCACTTTTGTCAGGCAGATTTACATAGGCATTGCGCTACCACGTAGCTGATGTTAAAACCAGAATCTCCACATGTAAAAACTACACTGTTGGTTTAAGAAGTACGAAGACCTGTCGTATCATCTTATGCTCTAATAGTCGAGCAGAATGTGGAAATTTTACCCTTTTGGAAAAATAATTTGGAAAGCCAGTCCTGGTTTGATTGTTCTCAACTACAAATTTTTCTAAGCCCTTTTATACATCGTCTTTTCTGATATTTGCTTGACGGCGTGATGATTTTCAGTGTAGGATCATGTAATAATTAAGAGACTAAGCTCTGGAGTCAGAAAATCAGAGCTTGAGTCCCAGTTCGTCTGTTTGAGATATGTGAACTTGGGGAAGTCATTCAACTTCTCTAATATTTTTCTGTAAATAATATTTACCTGTAAATAATACATAGCCTCAGACAGTAACTATAAGATTTTATAAGTCATTTTCGCTTCTTAACATAATACTCGACATATGGTAATACTTATTAGCCATTATTATTAATTTATATTAGTTAAGGTTTGAGCAGAAACAGCACATTCAAAGTATTGAACTGAAAAGACTTTAATGAAGGGGCTATACAAAGGTGTGGTCAGGCCATAAGGAAAAAAGAGAGAATGGTTGATCATCTGGGAACCAGCAACAGTGGCAAATGATGAGCATCTTTACAGGGAAAAGGGAAGAGACTGGTGTTACCAGAATCCAGGGAAGCTGTAGCCTTGGGAGGGTGTGGTCACTGAATGAGTGCTGCACAAAAGCAGAGGAACACAGCCACTGACACAAACACAGCTGGTGGGAGGGAAGTGAGGTGAATCAATTCTCTCTCTGCCCTGCAAACTCCTCTCATTTGTCAGACCCATTGGAAGCCAGACACTAAGGAAGCACCATAACGAATGTCCGTAGAGGTCAGACCTCTGGGGCACAGGACAGGACAGAGATGGCAAAGAGTATAGCCAGCGTGGCATTAAACTTAACGATCTCCTCCTGAGGTCTCATATCTCCTCATGCATGAATTGTGACAACCTGGGCCTGCTTGCCAAGCAAGCGCCTGCTCTGTCCTATCCAGGAGACGGCTGTGGCCTCCATCCAGCCGCATTGCTCTGGACGCCAGTTACTCTCTCTCAGCCATGTGGAATTCTTCTTTGAAATCAAGGGTCTTGAGGTCACAAGTCCACAAAACTTCTCTGTACTGAAAGTCTTCTGGGCCTGGCCTGGTAGTGGAAAACCATTGCCAAGGGTGCTTTGATGTGAACACAAGGTGTAGGCCTCGTTGTGTGATTCTTTTGGGTCGTTTCCAATGTCAGCAACTCTGAGATGAACAGCCAGACCATCACTACATTTTGCTCTCTCAAAGACACATCTTTTGGGCACAAGTAGTATTTAATCTCTTTTTCTAAATCCTTAACAGAAAACTCTAAATAGAAGAGGGTGAATTTATTAAATATAAGATACTTGTCAATAGTTGCCCTCTACATCAGTAAATTTAATTTAGGAACTCCCTTTCATATGAAATGGTTGGGGCTTTTAAATTGCTTTACCTACAAAAATATTTCAGGGGGAATAAGATACTGGCATGATGCATGATTAAACAGAAAACACATTTTATAACGTCTCCTCTATTGCTTTAGAAGCAGCAAGATATAATTTAAAGCAGAAGACAGGTAAATTTCAGACTCTAGTACTCACTGACTCAGAGAGCTATGAGTGGCCACCCTTTCATCTGTGACACTGGGATATTAATATTTTCCTTGGTCTAGAGATGAAATCACATAACAGATATGAGAATCTTTATGTAAATTATAATTTATTTGGGAAACATTCTTTTTTCATTTCTGTCTCTCTGTGTCCCTCTCTTTCTTTCTTTTTCTGGCAACATGAATTCTGCTGTCCTCTAATTCAGGAAGGCCTGGGATTTCGGTCATGAGTTATGTATTGACTAGCTTTGAGACTTTGAAGAGGTCACATAACACGAAACAGATAATAGATACTTTTAAAAATATATTCTTCTGAATGCATATTGAATAAAAGATATTTAATTTTATCTTTCTTTCATTCTTTAATTGAATTGTGCAAAGTTAACTATGACCATATTGGAATACTCATCATTTTTTTGAGATCTGGTTGGTTTTACAGTTCTTTGCTAAGTTAATAAAGAATAATATTGTTTCAAATAATTTGATTGATAATGGTTAATGTGGTTATGCTGTTAGTATAACTTTTTAAAAAAAATGTTTACTTTCATCATAGAAGAACGATATAATATACCAGATGGAAATCCACTTACTCCTTAGGGGTCAGGAATGCAAATAAAACAGCTATGTAATAATACAGTCCAGCTGTACTTTTGGGTTTAGCAGAGGCCCCAGTTGTGATGTGACATCTGAAAGATTTTTCACAACATATTTTTCCAGCTGAAATTTGTCATGTCCAGATGCAGGATCTGCCAAATTACAAAAATCTACACAGATGCTAGATTTTAAAAAAGAAGGGATTTATACAAGTTAGGGATTGTTCAGTAACTACTATTTCTCCCCCTAAAAGAAAGAAATCCAGTGACTCAAATAAATAGTGTTCAATGAATCTGTACAATAAGCAGATTTTGCCCTGCTATAGAGTTTAACTTTATTTCCTTATATGAAACACATCAAAAGCCCCAATAGAGGGTGTTTGCATATAGGAGCGTGTTTGTGTGTGCATGTGTATGCCCGTGTGTGTGTGTGTGTGTCTTCAAAATATGGACAGTTTTTGGAAAAACTGAAAGCATTTAGGAAAGGTACATTCACATTTTCGTCACTGTTTGAAAACCCTCATGCTTGGTGGTTCGAAATCATTGTCTCTTCCACACTACAGGATCAGTCAGCTGGTATAGTGAAGACTGTTATGAATGAAATATGAGTCAAACAAACTGAATTCAAGTCTAGATTCTCTCATTTGCATGTTTTGTGGCCATGAGAACAGCCATTAAACTTTCTGGACTTGAGGTTCTAAAAGAAACAAAGACATGCTTAGACTGGAGAATCTCCAAGGGCCCGCTGAATTCTGAACTGTATTGGAACTTATTATTCTAATTTTAGAATTCAGTTATCCTTGGCTTATGTTGCCAAAAAACAGCCTCTAAGTAAATGTGTTTCTTTTATTTTAATAGATTTTATTTGTTAGGGCAGTTTTAGGTTTACAGAAAAACTGTCTAGAAAATACAGGGTGTGCCTACATACTCTCCACTCCCCTCTCACAGTTTCTCTTACTATTAACATCTTGCATTAGTGTGGTGTATTTGTTACAAATGATGAACCAATATTGATACATTAACTAAGGTCCATAGTTTGCATTAGGGTTCACCCTTTATGTTGTACAGTTTTGACAAATGCATAATGTCTTGTATCTACCATTACAGTACCATACCGAATAGTTTTAACAACCTAAAAGTGCCCTGTGCTCCACCTATTCATTGCTGTTTCTCTCTTCCTGAACTTTGGGAAATCACTGATCTTTTTACTGTCTCTGTAGTTTTGCCTTTCCCGGAAGATCATATGGTTAGAATCATGTAGGATATAGCCTTTTCAGATTGGCTATTTTCTCTTAGCAACATGCATTTAAGGTTTGTCCGTGTCTTTTCATGGCTTGATAACTTACTTATTTTTATCACTGAATAATATTCCGTCGTATGGATGTACTATCATCTGTTCATCCATTATCCTATTGAGACATTCGGTTGCTTCCAATTTTTGACAATTATGAATAAAGCTGCTATAAACATTTGTGGGCAGATTTTTGTACAGACTTAAAATTTTAACTCACTTGGGTAAATACCTATGAGCATGATTGCTGGATTGTATTGTAAGACTATGTTTAACTTTGAAAGAGACTGCCAAACCGTCTTACAAAGTGGCTGTATCATTTTTGTATTCCCACCAGCAATGAATGAGAGTTTCTATAAACAAATGTTTTTATTTTAAGAAATACAATCTAAATAGTCAGTCAGAATAGCTTCTGAGCATGAATAGTTTAATAATTAAGCATCAATTAGCTTACACTTCATAGGGTAAGAATTCTTGCTTATACAAGATAAAAAACATCTGATATATGTCCAATAGTGTTGTTTTACAGACTTTACCATCCGTTAAAATATATATCTAAGTTATTCCATATACATGAAAAATCATGTTTTGCATAAGATCATTTAAGAACACTTTTAGCTACATGTGCTAATGTTTATTACATTTCATGTATGTTTATATTACTGCAAGCTATGTATACAATTGATGAGGCCCAGGAATTTTTACAACACTTCTGAGATAATCACAAGTTATGTTGATATTACTGAATCTCAGTATTTGGCCTCCACTTGATGAAGATTTTTTTCTGGTGCTCCGACATGTCTTAGTAACAACCAAGAATACAACATTGAGGATTCCATTGTATAAGAAATTAAATTTTCAAGCCTAAAATCTAAACTTTGGAGCTTGATATTCTTCTATAACATAGCCCCTGATTTCCTCTCTACCTTCATTTATTTGCACCCCTTGTCCTATCCAGGGCTCCAGATACAAAGAAATACTTGGCATAAGAATGTTTTCTTTAGTCTCCAAGTTTTGGAGACGGTAGCATAGAGTGGATTCAGATGTGGGTCCTAGAGTCAAAGCGTTTGGTTGAGTTCCCAAAGATGCAATTTCTTTGCTATTTGAAAATGGGCAAGTTATTTAAATTTTATTCACTTCAATTTCCCCATTTATAGAAAGTACTTCACAGAGTTGTTGTCGAAAATAAATGAGACAATATCTGCAAACATTTTAGCACAGCAGAGAGATAGCAAACAATAAATGTTAATGAGTGTTATTGTTATTCACAGTGTTGGGCTTGTTTCTCTAGCCCAACTGAGTGACTGTTCTCCTTCTCCGCCTGACTTATTTATAAAAGGCACTTCCGAAATCATCTCCAAGAAATCTTCCTTGGCAACCCTTGACCATCCTCTGCTAACAAGCTCAGTGAGTTCTCCTTGCCAGATGGATCCTTCTCTTCTTTCTCTTTCTCCTAAAACTCATCACTATATAATTTGTTACTTTTGTGTTTCTGTCACTAACATGTAAATCCCCTGATGTTACAGACTCTATGTTATTGCCAGCACCGGGAATATAGTAGTTGTATCACTCAGGAATCCTTTGGTTGAAATAACACAAAATTTGACTCAATCTCAGGCTTAAACAACAGAGGAAATTAAAGAGGTAAGTAACTGAAGACCAGAGGTATGTCAGGCTTTAAGCAAGGTATGATCCAATTCTCGATGACATCACAAGACTCAATTCCTTTCAATGCCTCCTTGGCACTTTTCTTAGTCCTGTTTCAACCCTTGGAGTCACAAGATGGCTACCGGCGTCTGCTAGTGGCTACCGGGCTTGTCATTTACAGTGAGCAGAAGGAGAAAACATTGGTCTGAGATGCTCTTTGGGGAGAATAATAAAACTTCTTTCTCCGAAGTCCTCAGAAAACATCTTTTCCCATCACGTTGACCTGAATTGGATTGTGAACTCATCCCTGAAGGCCAGTGCCTATTGGCTTAGGTCCGTTGGATCCTACCTAGTGCTGGATTTGAGGTTGTCTTCCCCTCATTCACATGGGCTGCACAGAGAAGGGGGTATCTAGAATAAAACTAGCATAGTATTACCAAGAACAAGGAGGAATGAATGTGGTAAATACAAGAAGAACACCCTCCCTTTTCAAAGGCACAACACTAGATCAGAAAGTATCTTATGACCTTGGATGTTATGGTGTCTATGAAAGAGGATAGTACACCTAAGCATGATTTCCCACATGTTTACTTCTCTGAGATGAAATTCAAATTATCTGGTGGGAGCTATCCTTCACCATGTACATTGTAAGCTACATATTCTGTATGAATTTTAATATGAGCTTCATGAAAGCAGGGTCCTGGTTTATTTTGTTGACTGCTGAATTCCCAAGTCATAGAACAGTGCCTGAGATGTAGTAGACATACAACAAATATTTATTTAATTAATTCAATTAATTAATATTTCCAGTATTTGAGGTTTACCAATGGAGAGATCACAAATGCAGAAGCTGGGGCAAAATAAATCACATTTGTTCTGTCTAGATGATTAAGGTATCCAAAAGCTTTTTGATAGTGACTAATTTACACGGCATTAGAAAAAAGGGAGCAAATAAAGACCATGTGTTCCAAAGAACTTGTTCAGATCATGTGAGCAGCTGCATCATCAGATGACTAATGAAAACAGTGAAAGAAGTGAGGCAAGGAATTGGACTCGTGTGCTGGGGGAACGCAGGGTTAACCCATTCCAGACTAGTCTCAGCACAGTAATCTAAGTGAGGTGCTAAAATCTAATTCACAACATAGAACTTCTCTGCACAAAATCCTGAGATGGCTCTGCATTTCCATAAAAAATAAAATCAGCCAAAATTCTTCAAAGGCCTATGAGGCCTTCAGGAACAGCGTCCTTACGAGCCACCAGTGTAATTCTCTGACTTATCTTGTGATGCTCTCTCCCTCACTCACTCCACTCCCACCATCGTTACTTCCTTGTTGTTGCTCAGTTAAGTCAGTCCCTCTCTGCCTTAGGGCCTTTGCACTAGAAATTCCCTTTGCCTGACAAACTCTTCCCTTATATTGCACAACTCTGCTT
Organism: Diceros bicornis minor; assembly: GCF_020826845.1. Taxonomy (NCBI): domain Eukaryota; kingdom Metazoa; phylum Chordata; class Mammalia; order Perissodactyla; family Rhinocerotidae; genus Diceros; species Diceros bicornis. The sequence goes on along the minus strand of NC_080764.1, from coordinate 30,327,508 downwards.
GGAGTTACCTCTCTATGAGGCCTAACGCGGCCACCCTCTCTAACCTGATCCTATTCCTCTCTCCTCCCTGACTCTAAATCCCCCTTACCATGCTCCACCTTGAATATTTCCATAGCATTTATCACCTCTTCACATGCTACATAATGTATTTTTATCATTTTTATTCATTTTCTATCTCTCTCATCAGAATGTAAACTCCATGAGGGTAGTGATTATTATTTTGTTCACTCATTTATTTGGAGGTGTAGACCAGGACTTGGCACATAATACAGTCTCAACACATATTTATTAAATGAATGACGAGTGAGCTTACACTGTATTAACCATTTCTTCAAGTCAGTAGTTCAGATTTATCGCATATAGAACAGTAACCTAAAAGGGCAAATTGATTGTCTGTCTTTACTTTCCAACATGCTGACTATTATTTATCTAGGCCTCTTCTATGTTAGAAAACATAATTGCCAAGCAAAATGTAGGTTGAGCATACTTAATACTCGGATTATTTTTTTTCCATTTTAATGAAACCTAACTGTCAAATGGAACTAAACAATGATATAGTAGGGATAACAGTGAGTAGTTCATAGCCAGTTTTGGGTTTCTGAAAATTTGCCTAAGGTTCAAGTATACGAAAAACTTTGAGCAAAAGCTCAAATATATGGTTTATCGCTTTATTATGTGACCCATCCTGGTTGAAACTTGAGTTTTCCAGCGGGACACTGCTACGTGCGAGGATTGTATGTTTAACTATAGAATGGTATCTTTATCTGAAGAACAGAAATTCCTAAAATATTCTGATTCTACATTTAAACTTTTTTTTAAGCACTAGCTAATATATAATCTCTGCTTTAGTGGAATCTTAATTGCACAGAAATTATATATATATATATATATGTGTATATAAGAGAGAGAAGTTCTCCTTAGTGCTTTGCTTTTTTTTCTAATTGGAGTCTTTCTTTTTAAACTTTATTAGTTAATACCAATGATATCCTCTCACTTGGAAAATAAACAACTGTTTTCATGGATGGTGATTGTCTCAGTCCATTCTGCTGGCTATAAGAAAAACATCATCAATTGTTATAAACAATATTTACTTCTCACGGTTCTAGAGGCTGGGAAGTGCAAGATCATGGCACCTGCATGTTCGGTGTCTGGTGAGAGACTGCTTCCTCACTGACAGCTGTCTTCTCGCTGTAACCTCACATGGAGAAAGGGGTGAGAGATCTCTCTGGGGACTCTTTTATAAAGGGCACTAATCCCATTCATGATGGCTTCCTCCTCATGATCTATTCACCTCACAAAGGACTCACCTTCTAATACCATCACCTTGGGGGTTAGGATTTCAACATAAATTTTGAGGGGACACAAACATTCAATCTACAGCAGTGATTATTTGGCACTGTTTTTTTTTTTTTTTTTCCTTAACTGAGTTGGTAACAGAACAATTTAATGTAGTGATTATTTGGCACTGTTTTGTTTTGCAGAGCTTTGTTCCTTGATGACGTTTAGTTTTTGTGTTTTTCTCTTTTTCAGAATTCTTGCTTCATTTATATCTGTTTACCATATATTGAGAAAGAATAGTGGCTAAAATCTCAATTATAACTTTAAACTGCTTGGATTGCTTGATTTTTTTTAGACTGGGCCGCATGTTTTCCCTGTGTCAGGCTCTCTGACAGCCTCCTGTCTTTCCTATGACACACTACATCTCTCAGAACTCTCTCACCTGAATTCATCCAAGCTTGGCTCTTCAATATTAGAAATTTTTATTGTTTTATGACAGCCCTCTTTTTATTTATTTATTTTTTAATTTTTTGTTTATTGCAGTAACATTGGTTTATAACATTGTATAAATTTCAGGTGTACATCATTATACTTCTATTTCTGCATAGATTACATCATGTTCACCACCCAAATACTAATTACAACCCATCACCACAAACTTGTGCTGAATTATCCCTTTTGCCCTCCTCCCTCCCCCTGCCCCTCTGGTAACCACCAATCCAATCTCTGTCTCTATGTGTTTGTTTATTGTTGTTATTATCTACTACCTAATGAAGGAAATCATATGGTATTTGACCTTCTCCCTCTGACTTATTTCACTTTGCATAATACCCTCAATGTCCATCCATGTTGTCACAAATGCCTGGATTTCATCGTTTCTTATGGCTGAGTAGTATTCCATTGTGTATATATACCACATCTTCTTTATCCATTCGTCCCTTGATGGGCACTTAGGTTGCTTCCAAGTCTTGGCTATTGTGAATAACGCTGCAATGAACACAGGGGTGCATGTATCTTTACACACTGGTGTTTTCAAATTCTTTGGATAAATACCCAGCAGTGGGATAGCTGGATCACATGGTAGTTCTATCCTTGATTTTTTGAGGAATCTCCATACTGTTTTCCATCATGGCTGCACCAGTTTGCACACCCACCAGCAGTGTCTGAGAGTTCCCTTGTCTCCACATCCTCTCCAACACATGTTGTTTCCTGTCTTGTTAATTATAGCCATTCTGACAGGCATGAGGTGATATCTCATTGTAGTTTTGATTTGCGTTTCCATGATAGTTAATGATTTTGAACATCTTTATGTCTGTTAATAATTGCTTTGTATATTTAGGTGCACCTACATTGGGTGCGTAGATATTTACAAGTGTTATATCCTCTTGTTGGATTGTTCCTTATGTAATGCCCTTCTTTGTCTCTTTTTACAATTTTTGTTTTAAAGTCTATTTTGTCTGATATGAGTACTGCTACCCCAGCTTTCTTTTCATTGCCATTTGCGTGGAGTATCTTTTTCCATCCCTTCACTTTCAGTTTGTGAGTGTCTTTAGGTCTGAAGCGTGTCTGTTGCATGCAGCATATATATGGGTCTTGTTGTTTTATCCAATCAGCCACTCTATGCCTTTTAATTGGAGCATTTAGTCCATTGACGTTTAAAGTAGCTATTGATAAGTATGTACTTACTGCCATTTTTTAACTTCTTTTTCTCAGTGTTTTAGTAGTCCTGCTCTGTTCCTTTCTTCTTCTATACAGAATCAATGGTCTCTGTAGTTTGACCTCTGTCTGAAAGCTGTACTCTTTAACTCCCCTCCTCCCTCATTTTATGTTTTTGATATCATATCTAACCTCTTTTTTGTGCATTTGTATCCATTACCCTCTTATCATGGAAATAGATAATTTTTCCTATTTGTGGCCTTCTCTTTTCCCCTTAAATCAGTCCCTTTAACATTTCTTGTAGCACTGGTTTCTTGGTGACAAACTCCTTTAATTTTTGCTTGTCTGGGAAACTTTTGATCTCTCCTTCCATTTTGAATGATAACCTTGCCGGGTAGAGTATTCTTGGCTGTAAGTTTTTTCCTTTTAGCACTTTAAATGTATCGTGCCACTCTCTTCTAGCCTGTAAGGTTTCTGCTGAGAAGTCAGCTGATAGCCTTATGGGGTTTCCTTTGTCTGTAACTTGTCTTTCTCTTGCGGCTTTTAGGATTCTCTCTTTATCTTTAATTCTGGCCATTTTGATTATGATGTGTCTTGATGTGGGCCTCTTTGGGTTTATCTTGTTTGGGGCTCTCTGTGCTTCCTGTATCTGGATGTCTTTTTCCTTCCTTAGGTTAGGGAAGTTCTCATCTATTATTTCTTGAAATAGATTCTCTGCCCCTTTCTCTCGCTCTTCTCCTTCCGGGACACCTATAACACGGATGTTAGTGTGCTTGATGTTGCCCCAGAGGTCCCTTAGACTGTCCTCACTCTTTTTAATCCTTTTCTCTTTTATCTGTTCACCTTGGGTAATTTCTTCTAGTCTTTCATCCAGCTTGCAGATCCATTCTTCTGTATCCTCTACTCTGCTTTTGAGTCCCTCTAGTGAATTTTTCATTTCCAGTATTGTATTCTTCATTTCTGATTGGTTCTTTTTTATATCTTCCATTTCTTTGTTGATATTCTCACTGAGTTCATCTATTCTTCTCCCCAGATCAGTGAGCATCCTTAACATTCTTTGTTTGAACTCTCTGTCGGGTAGGTTGCTCATTTCTGTTTCACTTAGTTCCTTTTCTAGGGTTTTGTGCTGTTCCCTTACTTGGAATGTATTCTTTTGCCTCCTCATTTTGCCTCTTTCCCTGTGCTTGTGTCTACGTATTAGGTAGGTCAGCTACGTCTCCTGCTCTTGGATAGGTGACCTTATGTAAGTGATGCCTTAGGAGGCTTCCAGTGTGCTTCCCTCAGTTCTCAATGTTCCAGGGGTGACCCCTATGTGGGCTACGTGTGTCCTTCTGTTGTGGCCTGTTTGCTCTCCCTGTAGGCGCCCGGGGAGGCCGAGTTATGCTCCTGGCCAGCTGTTGTAATGCTCAGCTGCTTGTAGTTGTTGTGGGCCCTTCAGTCTCTTTATCAGGTGTGGGGAGCCCCAGCACAGTTGGCTGCAAGTTCTAATACCACATTTGTATTGCAGTATTGCTTTTAAGTGAATAGGCTCCCAGCCTGGCAGGTTGTTAGGCTCAGGGGCTTACAATTACTATAAGCCTCCAGCCTTTAGGTCTCTTGTCAGCTCTCTGAGGATTGCAGCTGGGTGGGGCTGGCCTCAGGCACAGGAGCACCCAATTGTTTCACGCTTTGGAAGGTGGGGCACACCCCCTGTGTTTGTCTTTGAGAAGCACAAGTCTTCTGCAGCTGACAAGCCCTGCTGCCCACAGGTCCACACACACAGTCAACACAGTCCTGCCCCGTGTGCGTGCCCCGACCTCCTGAAATGGACTCAGTCTCTCCACAGCGGGAGCCCCACACAATCCACCACTGCCCCATGCTCTCTACCCGCTCCTTGTGCACGCCCTGCCCCACTGAAGTGGGCTAGTTGCCAGGCTGCAGAGAATCCAGTCACCAATCTATGCAGGCCCACAAGTTGTTGGGTGGGGCCAGTCTCTAGGGTGGGCTGCCTGCCCTGGCTGAGCTGGATTAAATCGGTGCTCTAGTGGATGCGGTGACCTGGGCTAGCAGGCCCCAGGGAAAACTCCAATGGCATCTGTGTCAGCACGCCCACACCGGGCCACAACAATGGCTGCCGCCAATGTCCCAGTCCCTGGAGAGGTCTCACCTCTCACCGAGATGCACACAGGGCCTATCAGGTGAGTCTCTTTTCACCACAGCACTGTGCACCTTTCTTTCTGATGATTTTAGGTTGCTTTCTGAAACGGGTGAGTTTGCACGCGGGCCCTTTAAGAGCCGGTTTTAATTTCTTTGTGAACCAGCTTTTCTGTGGGTACTCCCCAATGTTTTAGTAGCAGGCAAAGTCAGATATTGTGCCGCTGGTCTCGATTGTGCTGGGTCCACAAAATGCCCACAGCGGGGGTGCTCCCCGGCTCAGGGCCCCGCGCCTCCAGGGAGGCTGCGGACCTCTGGGCTGCTCCCGGCGGCCGTGAAGCTGGCGGCTTGTGAAGGCGGTGTTTTTTCTCTCCAGAAGGGAGTTTCTGCTTCTTCCACCTCAGTTAGGATTGTCCGTTGTTGCAGGAGTTCCTCTTATCCAGTTTTCAGTTCTGTCTCAGGGATAATTTTTCCATGAGTAGCTGTCAATTGGCTGTGTCCGCGCGAGGAGGTGAGTTCAGAGTCTGCTTACGCCACCATCTTGACTTCTCTCCAGCCCTCTATTTAATTTTTCCCCTCTTTAATCAACTAAATTTATTTTTTTCTAATATAATTTATCCATTCCTTTACTTAATCATTTGAATACATATTTTTAGCCCCTAGTATGAGCCAGGCGCTGTTCTAGAGAAAGGGAATACAGTGGTGAACAATACAGACAAGTTCTCTGCCCTCATGGAACTTACCAGAGGCCTCTTTTGTCAATAAAGACATGTCATGCCTCCCTATATTCCCACTCTTGTGTCGCCCTTCTCCTTAAATCTGGGCTTGTTCTGTGACCTGCTTTAACCAACAGAATGCAGAGGAAGCCATGCTATGCAAGTGTTGGTCTAAAGGTTAAGAAGGATGGGAGATTCTGCTATTGCACTCTGGGGAAAGCTACCCACAATGTAAAGCTCTAACTACCCTGCAACCATCATGCTGGGAGGAAGACAATTAGCTACATAAGGAGGCCATGTGAGTGAGGCCATCCTGGAAGTGGATATTTAATTGGTGTCCCCCAAATGAGCCGTCCTAGCTGGTGTCACCTTGAGCAGAGACAAATCCCACTGACCTTGGCTCAAATTGTAGAATCATGATAAAGTAAACAAAAAAATTGTTGTTTAAGCCACTAAGTATTAGGGTAGATTATTATATGGTGATAGATAACCAAAGCACAGTATCTTTTCAGGTTAGGTTGATTTGAAAGAGGTTAAAACTCAGCTAACACCACCACCCCCAATTTGGAGGTGAAAATACATTTAATAGTAATCATATAGCAATAACATACACAAAAATATTATCTACTTCCATGATACTTATTTAGTTATTTATATATATTTATATATATACACGCATACATTTATTCTTTCATTCATTCAATATTTATTTTAATAATAATTGAGCACCTAGTTAGTGCCAGGCACTAGGCACATGAAATAAGTTAGTCAATAAGACTGAAATATTTCACAGAAACTGTGAAAGATAACATTTTTAGTGTTAAGCCACTATATTTTGGGTAATTTGTTACACAGGAGTAGATAACTAACTGAGGAGCTCTACTTCAGACTATTTCCCCCTACTCCCTAAACTTATATTCCTGCCAGTCCCAAGACCCACAGACCACTTGGTTGCTTATAAAACATGGATTATGAAATAAGATAAACCTGATTTCTAATTATAGACCCATAACTTCTTAATTACGTGTCTTAGAGCAAGTCAGTTGACAGTTTTGAGCTATCTCTTTCTGCATCTTAGGAGAATTGAGCTGATAACATTTATTGTGGATGTTGAGAGGATCTAATTAGATGAACATAAATGTGAGTGCCATTGTCATCTCTTCGCACATCACATGTCCCTTTAGAAGAAATTCTCTAGATACTAAGTTGATAACAGAACTGGGGAGTGGGGAGCACGAGCTGATATGAGAATACAAGTCATTAGCTGCTGTTGAGGCCCAGGCGAGTTATGATGGTGGCTTGGAGAAAGATGGATCAATATATGACATACTGAGAAAGTAAAAGGGACAGAAATTCTTCTTAAAGATATCCATTGATATATATATTTTTTTTTTTTATTGATATTTTAATGGTTTCTAACATTGTGAAATTTTGGGTTGTACATTTTTGTTTGTCCATCACCCCATATACGACTCCCTTCACCCCTTGTGCCCACCCCCCACCCCCACTTCCCGGGTAACCACAGTCCAGTTTTCTCTGTCCATGTGTTGGTTTATATTCCACATATGAGTGAGATCATACAGTGTTTGTCTTTCTCTTTCTGGCTTATTTCACTTAACATAATACGCTCCAGGCCCATCCATGTTGTTGCAAATGGGACGATTTTGTCTTTTTTTATGGCTGAGTAGTATTCCATTGTATATATATACCACATTTTCTTAATCCAATCGTCAGTCGAGGGACACTTAGGTTGCTTCCACTTCTTGGCTATGGTGAATAATGCTGCAATGAACATAGGGGTGCATAAACCTCTTTGGATTGTTGATTTCAGGTGCGTTGGATAGATTCCCAGTAGTGGGATGGCTGGATCATAGGGCATCTCTATTTTTAATTCTTTGAGGAATCTCCATACCGTTTTCCATAGAGGCTGCACCAATTTGCATTCCCACCAGCTGTGTATGAGGGTTCCTGTTTCTCCACATCCTCTCCAACATTTGTTGTTTTTTGTCTTGGTGATTATAGCCATTCTAACGGGCGTGAGGTGGTATCTTAGTGTTGTTTTGATTTGCATTTCCCTGATGATTAGTGATGTTGAGCATCTTTTCATGTGCCTATTGGCCATCTGTATATCTTCCTTGGAGAAGTGTCTGTTCATTTCCTCTGCCCATTTTTTGATCAGGTTGTTTGTTTTTTTGTTGTTCAATTGTGTGAGTTCTTTATATATTATGGAGATCAACCCCTTGTCAGATGTATGTTTTGCAAATATTCTCTCCCAGCTGGTTGGTTGTTTGTTCATCTTGATTCTGGTTTCATTTGTCTTATAAAAGCTCTTTAGTCTGATAAAGTCCCACTTGTTTATTTTTTCTTTAGTTTCCCTAGTCTGGGTAGGCATGTCATCCGAAAAGATTCCTTTAAACCCAATGTCAAATAGTGTGTTGCCTATATTTTCTTCTATGAGTTTTATAGTTTCAGGTCTCACCTTCAGGTCTTTGATCCATTTTGAGTTAATTTTTGTGAATGGCGATAGCACATGGTCCACTTTCATTCTTTTGCATGTGGCTGTCCAGTTTTCCCAACACCATTTATTGAAGAGACTTTCCTTTCTCCATTGCATGTCCTTAGCACCTTTGTCGAAAATTAGCTGTCCGTATATGTGTGGTTTTATTTCTGGGCTTTCAATTCTGTTCCATTGATCTGTGTGTCTGTTTTTGTACCATGTACCAACAGTACCATGCTGTTTTGATTACTATTGCTTTGTAGTATGTTTTGAAGTCAGGAATTGTGATGCCTCCTGCTTTGTTCTTTTTCCTTAGGATTTCTTTAGCTATTCGGGGTCTTTTGTTGCCCCATATAAATTTTAGTATTCTTTTTTCTATTTCTGTGAAGAATGTCATTGGGATTCTGATTGGGATTGCATTGAATCTGTAGATTGCTTTAGGTAATATAGACATTTTAACTATGTTTATTCTTCCAATCCACGTGCATGGGATATCTTTCCATTTCTTTATGTCATCGTAGATTTCCCTCAATAATGTCTTGTAGTTCTCATTGTATAGGTCCTTCACCTCCTTGGTAAGATTTATTCCTAGGTATTTTATTCTTTTTGATGCAATTGTAAATGGTATTATCTTTTTGAGCTCTCTTTCTGTTAGTTCATTATTAGCATATAGAAATGCAACTGATTTTTGTAGATTGATTTTGTACCCTGCAACTTTGCTGTAGTTGTTGATTGTTTCTAACAGTTTTCCAACAGATTCTTTAGGGTTTTCTATATATACAATCATGTCATCTGCAAATAGTGAGAGTTTCACTTCTTCGTTACCTATTTGGATTCCTTTTATTCCTTTTTCTTGCCTAATTGCTCTGGCCAAAACCTCCAGTACTATGTTGAACAGGAGTGGTGAGAGTGGGCAGCCCTGCCTCATTCCTGTTCTCAGAGGAATGGCTTTCAGTCTTTCCCCGTTGAGTATGATGTTAGCTGTGGGTTTGTCATATATGGCCTTTATTATGTTGAGGTACTTTCCTTCTATTCCCATTTTATTGAGAGTTTTTATCATAAATGGATGTTGTATCTTGTCAAATGCCTTCTCTGCGTCTATTGAGACGACCATGTGGTTTTTATTCTTTGTTTTGTTGATGTGATGTATCACGTTGATTGATTTGCGGATGTTGAACCATCCCTGCGTCTCTGGTATAAATCCCACTTGATCATGGTGTATGATCTTTTTAATATATTGTTGTATTCGGTTTGCCAATATTTTGTTGAGGATTTTTGCATCAATGTTCATCAGCGATATTGGCCTGTAATTTTCTTTCTTTGTATTGTCTTTGTCTGGTTTTGGTATCAGGGTGATGTTGGCCTCATAGAATGATTCAGGAAGTGTTCCATCTTCCTCTATTTTTTGGAATAGTTTGAGGAGGATGGGTATTAAATCTTCTTTGAATGTTTGGTAAAATTCACTGGAGAAGCCATCTGGTCCTGGACTTTTATTTTTTGGGAGGTTTTTGATTACTATTTCAATCTCTTTACTTGTGATTGGTCTATTCAGATTCTCCATTTCTTCTTGGTTCAATTTTGGGAGGTTGTATAAGTCTAAGAATTTATCCATTTCTTCTAGATTGTCCAATTTGTTGGCATATAATTTCTCATAGTATTCTCTTATAATCCTCTGTATTTCCATGGTATCCGTTGTAATTTCTCCTCTTTCATTTCTAATTTTATTTACTTGAGCCTTTTCTCTTTTTTTCTTAGTTAGCCTGGCTAAGGGTTTGTCTATTTTGTTTATCTTCTCGAAGAACCAACTCTTTGTTTCATTAATCCTTTCTACTGTTTTTTTGGTCTCAATATCATTTATTTCTGCTCTGATTTTTATTATTTCTCTCCTTCTGCTGGCTTTGGGCTTTGTTTGTTCTTCTTTTTCTAGTTCTGTTAGGTGTAATTTAAGGTTGCCTATTAGGGCTTTTTCTTGTTTGTTAAGGTGGGCTTGTATCGCTATGAGTTTCCCTCTCAGGACCGCTTTTGCTGCGTCCCATATGGTTTGATATGGCATGTTATCATTTTCGTTTGTTTCCAGATAGTTTTTGATTTCTCCTTTAATTTCATCAATGATCCATTGGTTGTTCAGTAGCATGTTGTTTAATCTCCACATTTTTGTCACTTTCCCAGTTTTTTTTTCCTGGTTCATTTCCAGTTTCATAGCCTTATGGTCTGAAAAGATGCTTGTTATGATTTCAGTCTTCTTAAATTTATTGAGGCTTGCTTTGTTTCCCAACATATGGTCTATCCTAGAGAATGTTCCATGCGCGCTTGAGAAGAATGTGTAGTCAGCTGTTTTTGGGTGGAGTGCTCTGTATATGTCTACTAGGTCCATCTCGTCCAGTTTTTCATTTAAGTCTAATATTTCTTTATTAACTTTTTGTCTGAATGATCTATCCATTGCTGTAAGTGGGGTGTTAAGATCCCCTACTATTATTGTGTTGTTGTTGATTTCTCCTTTTAGGTTTGTTAATAGTTGTTTTATGTACATTGGTGCTCCTATGTTGGGTGCATATATATTTATAAGTGATATGTCTTCTTGATGGAGTGTCCCTTTTATCATTATATATTTCCCTTCTTTGTCTTTCTTAACCTGTTTTATCTTGAAGTCTACTTTGTCTGATATGAGTATGGCAACACCTGCTTTCTTTTGTTTGCCATTAGCTTGGAGTATTGTCTTCCATCCTTTCACTCTGAGCCTGTGCTTGTCTTTAGTGCTAAGATGTGTTTCCTGAAGGCAGCATATTGTTGGGTCTTGCTTTTTAATCCATCCTGCCACTCTGTATCTTTTGATTGGAGAGTTCAATCCATTTACATTTAGGGTAATTATTGAAATATGAGGGTTGAATGTTGCTGTTTTGTCACTTATTTTCTGGTTCTTTTGCATTTCCTTTGTTTCTTGTCCCATTTGTTTTGGACTGCCAATTCAGTTTGGTTGTTCTGTCTTATGATTCTTCTAGTTTTCTCTTTGTTTATCATATGTGGTTTTAATTTGATTATTTGTTTAGTGGTTACCTTGAGGTCTGGGCGAAAAATCTTCTGTATGAGATAGTCCATTATCTGATAGCCTCCTATTTCCTTATACTAAGTCAATTCAGTCACTTTCCTCTTCCCCTTCTAAGTTGCTCTTGTTATACCTTATTCTATCTTGTGTTGTGGCTGTGTGTTTACAGTGATGAGGTTAAATTTATTTTTGGTGAATTTCTTCCTTTGATCTTTGAGTTTAGTATTTAAGTGGTTGCTAACCTATTCCGGTAAAGATCTACTATTTCTCTGATTTTGTCTACCTACTTTTCTCCTTACTCCAAGCTTTGTGTTCCCTTTCTCTTCTTGTTTTCAGGCCTGAGGGCCTTCTTGAGTATTTCTTGTAGTGGCGGTCTCGTGGCCATGAACTCCCTTAGCTTTTGTTTATCTGGGAGAGTTACTATTTCTCCATCATATTTGAAGGATATTTTTGCTGGATAGAGTATTCTTGGCTGAAAGTTTTTGTCTTTTAGTATTTTGAATATATCATTCCAGTCTCTTCTAGCCTGAAAAGTTTCTGTTGAGAAATCCGCTGAGAGCCTGATGGGAGTTCCTTTGTACGTTATTTTTTGTTTTTGTCTAGCTGCCCTTAATATTGTTTCTTTGTCGTTGACCCTGGCTAGCCTTACCACTAGGTGTCGTGGTGAAGGCCTTTGTCTGTTAATATATATAGGCGTCCTGTTGGCTTCGCTTACTGGTATTTCCTGCTCCTTCCCCAGATTTGGGAAATTTTCAGCTATTATTTCCTTGAATAGGCTCTCTGTTCCTCTTTCCCTCTCCTCTCCCTCAGGAATACCTATAATTCTTATGTTACATTTTCTAATAGAGTCCGATATTTCTCGGAGTCTTTCTTCATTTCTTTTTAGTCTTAGTTCTCTCTCTTCTTCCATCTGGAGTATATCTGTATTCCTATCCTCTAAAGTACTAATTCTTTCCTCCATATTGTCAGCTCTGTTCTTTAAAGATTCCAGATTCTCCTTTATCTCCTCCATTGTGTTCTTCATCTCCATCAGCCCTGATAGGTTTTTCTTTATGATTTCAATCTCTTTTGTGAAGAAACTCCTAATCTCATTTAATTGTTTGTCTGTGTTGTCTCGTATTTCGTTGAGTGTTTTTATGATAGCTATTTTGAAATCTCTGTCATTTAGTTTATGGATTTCTGTGTCTTCGGGGTTGATTTCTGGGTGCTTGTCATTTTGTTTCTGGTCTGGTGATTTCATATATTTTTGCATTGTGGTTCCTGTGTTGGTTTTGATTTTCCTCATCCTGGAAGTCTCTGGTTGCAATTTCCACCTGCCGCCACTGTCTGGTGGTAAAGGGCTGTGTAGTCTAAGCCCCCTGCGCTCTGCCCCAGTTTTTCTGCTGCGATCCGCAGTTTTGTTTTGTTTTGTTTTGTTTCTTTTCCCCACTGCGATCCACGGGTCCAGTCCAGTTTATTCAGGTCTGCCTCGGACCGCTAGATCTGGTGGAGCTGCAGACTCCGGGTTGCGGGGAGGGGGGAGCTCTCTCTTTTGCCCTCTGGGTCCCTGACGTGGGAGGCTTCTCGTTTGCCCCTCTTTATCCGCTCTCTGGGTTGCTCAGATGTTGATGGTAGCCCTGTGGCTCCTCTGAGCCCTCTGTGCGGGAGTTTCCCACTGGCTGAGAGCGCCCGAAGAGCTACAGTTTCCCGCCGAGGGCCGCCCCTCCCCCCTCTCTGGGAGCCGCGCGGACCGGATCGCTGAACTGATGGGGAGGGAGCGGAGTTCTCCTTACCTCTCCCCACTTCCTCCGGGGGCCCAGCACGTTCCGCTCTCAGATGTGCGGCAGTGTGGATCCCTCCGCTCCAGCTTTTCACTGTCTGGGATTCCGTTGTTTGTCTGTGGCTGTTACTTTTGTTGTATTTTGTGGGGGAAGAATTCACGGGAAAGCTCACTCCGCCATGATGCTGACGTCACTCTCCATTGATATATTTTTAAAACTTTTATATTCCTTTTAGTGAAGCTCCACATCTTTAGGCTAAATATTTCTACTTCCTTTAAACATTTCTTATATATTATTTTTAAAGCATTCATCTGTATATGTATTTTAGTCTGTCTAAATCCTTCTAGATGAAGGTACCCAGAACTGAAATAAGTAGTCCAAGCGTTGACTAACCATTACAGAGTTAGACTGTTGCCTCCCTAGTTTTAACTATAGTACTTCCCTTAATGAAGTTTGAAATGACATCATCTTCTTCGTGATGAAATCACTCCTTTATCTGATATTCGATGTACTGTTAACCAAAATGCTGCTAAGTCATGGCCTCCTCATTTTGTGCTAGTGATTCTGCTGATAACACATGTGTAAAAGTCTCATATTTATCCTTGGTAAAATTCACCTTGTAACATACCCCATCTTCTCAGTTTATCATGATCTTTTCGTATACAGATTTGTCCAAAGGCATATTCTTTCTCTTCCTCACAACTTACCATTAATTTCATTTATTTAATTTTACAAAAATTATGGCTAAATCTATGTATGCCTTTATCCATGTGTAGATGAGGAGAAATAAATAGCTATAATATAATCGGCACCAAAATGTATTTGAATATATCTAAAAATCCTTTCAAGAAGTATAAAGCAAATAACAAGATACACATGGTTCATATTTGTTGTATTTATATTTCTTCCATAGCAAACACTGATTAGAAATTCATTCATTCACTTGTAATTTTTTTTTGTGCTAGATGCTTTTCTAGGTCCTGGGGATACGGCAATGAACAAGACAGACTAGGTCTGTGGCATTACACAGTTAATGACAAGCAAACAATGACAACTTATGACATGGGGTCAATTCTATTTCACTGACTTAATGTTTGCATGAATTCTGCACGTGTAATTAATTTTAAATCCTGATTAATTGCAACTTCATCACATTAAAATAAATTTCAGAACATTTGTTCTACTACTGAGATGGAATCATTTATTTTATAATTTTAGACTTTTTGAAATGTCATCAACCTATTTCAGAATGTTTTATTTTTACAGCATCTTTGTGATGTCGATATTGTTTTCGTATATATGCAAAATATACAATCAAGGTAAATCTAGCCTGGGCCTCTTTTTCAGTACATCAGCATTTTTTGAGTTGACATCATTATAGTGGTTGAATAGCTATGGTTAGAAGAACTATTTTATTGTAAGTTCTATTTTCTTTTTAAAGTTGGTCATAATTTTGCTTTTGTGGTGTAGGTAGATTACATCCAAGTGTCTGTTTAGGATGAGAAAGGACACTGAAGTTGCAGGGTGCATTCACTGGACTACACTGACCCGACATATACTACTGCAACCTAGTGTGTAAAATAAGATTGCAAAGAGAGCTTAAAGCTATTTGGTTATATAAGCCTCATGTCGCAGGTGAGTTATAGAAAAACCAGACATTCCCCCAGGTTAAAGACTTGGACCCGGATTTTCTGCCTTCCATTCAGGGGTGGTTCTCTCTCACCATATTTAATGTTTATACTAGGAATATTTATACTAGGGTAGAAGTAGATGAAACAAGATTGGCTTGCTGCGGTCCTGGGGTTGTGGGGTTTATTATGCTATTCTCAATTTTTGTCTTTGAAAATTTTCACACAAAATGTTTAAAAATAAGAAGAAAGAGTTCATCTCTCATTTAACCAAGTTATTGTGATTTACAATGTAGATGTAACTGAGTATTATATAATTTTTAAAGAAAGTAAGTACAGATTACAAAATATTTGCCAATTTAAAAGATCTGCCTATAATCATTCTAGCAAGAAGAGACTAGAAACTATTCTGGAAAATAAGCATGTTCTAGAGTCATCATTTCTGCATTTGTAGAAAGTTGTTAGTTTTATTTTTGTTTTTATGCTGACAGAATTTCAGTACTGTTAATAAAGTATTATTTCTATGGTGTTCAAAAAGTGAACATTTGTGACATCGTATATACCACATTGGTTCATTTTATACTCAACCTACTAAAACATGAATCCAACAGAATTCAACTAATTGGAACTCTACATTAACATTTTGCCCCATTATCTGGGCAAGAGTAGAATGAACACAAATGGTTTGATAGATAAGATGTAGTCATTGAAAAATAAATTGTAGGATACGTCTTGTGATTTGTACAGATTTGGCATAACCTCTTAGAAAAACTTAGATGGTTCTAAGATACATAAAGACACTGCATCTCTAAAGTAAGATTGGGCTGTTAGTTACACTAAACGCACTCAGGCCACAAAGTATATTAATGCACTTTAGCTGCTAGAATAATAGAATAAGGATAAAATGAAGAGAGAGGCTTCCTCTGTATATTTTAACTCACTAGAAAATTTAATAAACAGAAGTAATCATTCTCCATGAATTAGGGTTACTCAATGAGCTTCAGGAAAGTAATATTGTAGAATAAAATGCATCACTCAAGCAAATGCAGGTCTGATAACAGTCCTGAGTGCTGATAATAGTCAAAGAATTTTCCTCATGTCTTATCTGATGTTTATAGCAGAGAAGGAAGGAATGGAAAATTTTTGCCAGCAACTCTAAAGACTGAGGATTGCTAAACTGTCTTTTTCCCAGAATCAGAACTATTCTTGTGGTTTAAAACACCAGCAATTCATATTATTTTAATCACTCAATTTTAAGAGTATGGTGTGTTACAAAACTTGTGGCTGTAACTTTGAAGATTTATTTTTTTCCAGAGTTTATAAAATGAGCAAAAATGTTATAGGAAGCCACTGAACTTTCCTGACTTGGATTTTCCAGACCTCTTCAGAACCACAAACTGCCAGCCCTCTGTATGTCATCTGAAGTGATCCAAAGGTTGCTCACCCAGAACACATCCCCAAATTCCCAGTTTGAGCAAACACAGACAGACATTTGATGAGGAGCCAAACCCCGAGCAGCATGCCTGGGATTTTTTGAACATAGAATTTGCCTAGAATTAAAACTAATTCATTCAGGGACCCCAGACCAGGTAACAGTTCTTTCACTCTTTGAGCTCTGCAACATACAGGAGAACTATTGTATTCATTCATTCACTTGTTTGTTCATTCATTCATTTATCAAGTACTTATTGGCAGAAATCAACGCCCCTTGTCCCTATGAGATTTATATTCTGGTGGGTGTGACAGACAATAAGTATGCAAACAATTAAGTAAACAAGATGATTTCAATAGCAAGAGATGAAAATGTCATCCCAGCTCCCTTCTTATCATTTGTGTGAAGTTGGTAATGTTTCTTTTTGATATATTATTTTTTAAGATGTCAGTGAAGCAACAGTTCTCCTAGGCTTTGTGTGAGGGTTAAATTAGATTATATAGCAAAGTGCTTGGAAAATAGTATGCTCTTCATTTGCATAGGATATGCTCGAGGATGTCTGTGGTGTTATTTGTAATGCGGAAAACACGGCAAAAACCCACATTCCCTCGGAGGGAAATGGAATAGATAAATCACACGTGTTATATTCACAGGGTGAAATACTACCCAGCTGTTAAAAGGCATGTACCAGATTTGGAAAAAAAAAAAATACACCTTAAAATATAATTTGAATTAAAGAACATGGCAGAAAATATATGGTATAATGCTATTAACAATACAACATTCATGAACACATATGTATGCATGCAGCAATATTTTTTAAATGACAGAAAACATACATATCGAATTCATGGTGATGAATGTACCCTGAGAGAAGGAAAGGACGCTTGAACTAGAAGAGGAAAGGAGAATTCAGAGTACTGCACATTTATTATGCATTATTTACTTTATTTTAAAAATAAAGCACATGGTAAATTGAATTAAAACTAGGAAGCGGGAATGTGCTGGGGGAGATACTATCCACCGCATGAAGAGAATGGTCTTGTGAAAGGATGGCTCTTTGTACATTTGTGGCCATCCCTTCTACATGGCAGTGACTTTGATAGTTCATTTTCCCTGGCTTTGCAAGGTTTTATGGAATGAATGTGCTATTGGTTTTTGCTTAGCTCCTGTTTTTGAGGTAAAATATATTTTCTCAGGATAATCAAATAGATTTTCTCAATATTTCATTTTATTTTGTTTTATTTAATGTTTTATTGGTACATTGTTTTCAGCCAGGGATTTCATCACATCTGGGAGACAGCACAAAATTCCTGACTGCTATTCTTGAGTTTAATTCAAAAAGTTAGGGTGTTCCAGTGCCTTGTCACAGAACAGTCAACACACAATTTCTCCCTGCCCTACATATTACAAAGACTTGATTGACTTTCACAGATTCCAAGTGATCGCTCTTCATGGGCTCTTTATATTACTAAATATACACATTTGTCTAACGTTGCCAGCCTAAATTCTTTCCAGCTCTGATGGCTTTTAGGTTTCACTGAGTGCTTACAGTCGGTGCTCGTAGTCACTAAATGAGGTTAAGTTTCCATTTTCCATCTCACATAAATAGCTACTCAAGCAGACGTGGGCTGGGATGGGTGTCCCCCAAACCAAAGCTGTTTGGCAAAGATTTGTCTTTCCTTACTCAAGCAGGGGAAAGAGTTCAGTAGCTAACATCATTCACTGCATGAAAACCAGAATTTGCTTGAAATAGGAGTTGCTGTTTAAAGGTCTAAGGAAATGAATAGAGCAATATTAGTTTGATTGCAATGCATTTTCCTTGCTGGGTTCTTACCAGTGGAACATATTTTTCTGTTTTCTTTGGGGACATATTGCTTTTGAGATTTTTGGTATATCTCACAAGACTTCAGGGAAAATACAAACACCCCTAGAGTACATTCATTTGATGAAGCAAGTTTATAAGAATCTAACCAAGAGGGATGAAAAACTTTAATCTTCTCTCTTATCTTCCAATGTCTAGATGATGGCTTCAAATCCCTGACTGTGTGGAACTGTTTGCAAAAGATTAATGGTAATATTTAAAAGTATTAAGTTTATTTGCTTGCATGGTTTTTCATCTTGCCTCATCAAATCATATTGTCCATGCCACACCCAAGTTCTGGAGTTAAGCTTATAACAATGTTGAGAGAGGTGGCAGAGACTTCCAGGACCCCAGCAATACTTTAGACACTGAAATAAATGTATTAGTTATTGGAAAATAAGCTAGACTCTTTCAACTCCTAGAACTTTTTAATAAAATCTTTCTGCTGAATGCTCATTCCTTTCTGACCCCATGTTTTGTTAACTTGTGATACGGCTTCCCTGATCAGACCAAACCACTTTTGCTTGTCCTTCTCTTTAATTCTCCTGATATTTCTTGCTCTCATGCCCTTAACCTTCACAGAATTCCCTCTTCATATTTTTTCAGTAATCCTGGTTCAGGAGAATGTTCCAAATTTACTTCCTTGTAGGAAACTTCCCTAACTCTTTCTCACTTCCCCAACCAATTCTGTTTGACAATCCCTTACAGCCTTATATGTACAGGTTTCACCACATTATCTGATATTTATTCATCTTATCCTTAATAATTGCTCTGTAGCTTAATGAAATCACGTTTGATCTCACTCCTCAAACCCGCACCATCACCATCAACCCGAGACGTGTCTTTTTCTTCTGTGTCTTGCCATTCAAATCACAATTATTGAACACTGACAATGTGTGGGAGAGTCAAAGGAAGATGATATTGGTTATAATTATCAAGAACTCAAAATCTTCAGGACTAATAGAGGAAACAAGATATAATATTTGTTTTAAAATAATGACAAAATATTAAATAATTTCTAATAAGCATATAAGAGATACACAATGTTGCCAAACAAATCCTCTCAAAAATAATTTTTTGGGGGACTCTGTGTAGGGAGAAATTACTTCTAGATGGAGATCAAGACATACTATGTGAAGAAAGTAGAATTTGACTTGGGAGAAGTTTTAATCCGTTCATTTAACACATGTTTTTAAGTAGCTAAAATTCACCAGGCACTGTGATAAACACTAGGCTCAATAGAATTTTACTCAGTGAAGAGAAAGGGATGAAAGTTTATGAGGAGATGAGTAGTTAGTTACAAGAGTACTTGAGCAATAGTAATGGAACCAGTCTAGTGTTCATTTATCCATCAATATAGTCATCAAATAGTTATGCTATTTTTATATAGTTGGTATTGTGTTAAGTTCTGGGAAGGCAGAAATGACACAGAACAACACCATCCCCTTCCAAGCATTCAAAATGTAGTAAGACAGACAAGTAAGCCATTTTTGGGAAAAAATGTGATAATTAGTATAACAAAGTCACATAATCCACACTCACAGAACTAAGAGATACCGAAAAATAATACACAGCTCCTGCCTTTAGTGAGAGACAGACAAGTATATAATTGATATGATAAATATTGAGACTAAGAATAGACAGGGTACTTTGTGCTTAAGTGAATTTGCAAATATGTTGGAAAAACTAGATTATAGGCAAAAGAGTGTGTCTAAGGATTGGATTAAAGAAAAATGTGGAGTCCAGGTCAGTGAGGCCTTATATGATGTACAAGGAAATCTGAACTTTAGGCTATGCCTAGTGGGAATCTTTGAAGAATTTTAAATTGGTCAGAGATGTGATCAGAATGGCCAACTTAAATGGTCAATTATACCCTTAAAGTAATGAAAATGAAGGATGGGACAGTTAGAAGTCCAGGATTCAAAAGATCAGCTTAAAAATGAGGCTAAAATGTAATGGAAGGTACTACAAACATTTCAATAAGCAGAGGAGTCAATAAAAGCTTGCTGAACAAATTATTCAATAATTCTTTCCTGGTTTCTTGCCTGAGAGGAGAACTTGGAAGATCGCACTTTCGTGTCTTAGTCCAAATTCCACAGGGAAGAAGCAATGACACAGGAAGCAGGAAAGGCTCTGGGCCACACCACATGGGCTACTGCTGTCTGCAAATCTGTGTCCACCTGGTCAAAGGGGAAATTGGTTAGCCTGCGGTGAATATGAGTGGCCATGAAGACTATTCAGTCAGAGTTAAGTAACAATTCTCTTTTGGGAAATTCACCAGTTATTAAAACTTAAAAGTAAAATTCTGTGCACCATGGCTCATAGCCTCACAGCAGGAAGTTCTGTTCAACATTCCAGAAAGTTCCACTTTACTTTTCTAGTATCTCAATTATAGAAAATGCTTAGAGGTAATTGAGAGTTGGGAAGTCTGCATTCTGCAATTCCCTCTTCCTATGACTTACTGTGAAAATATTGGCATCTCAAACTCGGTGGTCCCTTTCTTCATCTGAAAACTTATCCCCATGTCCCTTCTAGTTTTAATAACTTATAAATGTCTTACAGTAATATATCATAACCATTTCAGTTGAGAAATTGAATAACTTCAAATGCTTTTAACATCTCCTTTGAGTTCTTATTATTTTATCACTTTGACTTCACTCAACTTAACTTGAAAATATTATTAGTCTCCTAACATCTGACTATGACTGACGGACTTCCTGTTGTTTCTTTTGCTTTGTTTTGTTTTTTAATACTGGCTTCCCTTTGTCGCTGACAAACCCTTCCAACAACTTTTAATATATTTTGCCTTGAGTCCCAAATCATTCCTTTCTTTTCCTTTAAGTCTTGGTGGAATTTTATCTTGTTAAGTAGGTGGTCCCTAATTTCTGTATGATGAAGCAAAAATAACTATTAAAACATTTCATCTGAATTCATTTAACTTGAATGTATTAGCCAAATGTATTAGCCTAATGAATTAAATGTATTAGGCTAAATGTATTATACAATTAATCAGAATCTAAGCTACAAACACACACACATAAAAACAATCTGACATATTAGTACAGATTGGCTTTATTTACCTATTGCAGTATTAAATGTTTGAGGATAGAGATCACACCTAACCTAATTCTATTAAAATAATGTAGCACTAACATAGATTCACATTTCTTGTAGGTGTGAATTAAACATGGGGCAATGATGACGCCACACCTTGTGACAAGATTTGTGTCCCATTATCAGAGTTATTGAACTAGCTAAGGTTTTTTTTTTGTGTGTGTGTGTGAGGAAGATCAGCCCTGAGCTAACATCCGTGCTAATCCTCGTCTTTTTGCTGAGGAAGACCGGCTCTGAGCTAACATCTATTGCCAATCCTCCTCCTCCCCCCCCAAAGCCCCAGTGGATAGTTGTATGTCATAGTTGCACATCCTTCTAGTTGCTGTATGTGGGACGCTGCCTCAGCATGGCCGGAGAAGCGGTGCGTCCGTGCGCGCCCCGGATCCGAACCAGGGCCGCCAATAGCGGAGCGCGTGCGCTTAACTGCTAAGCCACGGGGCCAGCCCTAGCTAAGGTTTTTTCAAATTTCTTGTGTAAACATGAATAGAAGGGATTATGTTTTTAGAGAAAAAATATACACCCGAAGAAATAAATATAAATACACACACAAAAAAATCCTCCTCACACAACTTATACCATTTTTTTCTGATGAATAATATAATTTTAAGGGAATATGTGAAGAATATACAATGAATAAGATAAACAACCAATTCAGCATTTAAATACAGATATTGTAGCACTAAAGAGCTTTAAAAAATTTCAATTATAACATCCATTTGAAGAAACGCCATTTTATTTTGTTACCATTCTAGTCAAATAGGTGTTTAGAGTTGATATATATGTATCTGCAGAATTCGGGATAAATACTAAAATTTTGCATTAAAAATAGACTTTTTCACTAAATGTGGGTCAGTGGAACTCTTGACATGTCAGCAAGTATCCCTACCTACAGATTCAATCCAGTTTATCTGTCTCTCTTTTTGTTTTTTGGAATATGAGGTTGTCATTGGCCCTGGGATAAGTATACATAATTGGGGTTTGGTTTATCCAAAACATCATGTGCTAAACTATTCTAAGTAGAGGTTTAAACTTGAAAATGATGCTGAAATGCTACTTTGGTTATAGACATGTGGGAGAAAAAAGAATTTTCCCTTCCACTGCCAATGTCTTCCACATCAAGGAGAGTGGGTCAGAGATGTCACTGGTGTGTTTCCTTTTATATTTTGCATCTCAGAAAACCTTTCTCTCTCCCTTTCCCCCTTCTTTTCCCCCATGCATCAGAAGGGTCAAAAGGCCACAGTCAGTCAGTCATTTTAGACTGAGTAAGCATAGGCTTCTTTTTTGTCGGTCAAGGAAGAAGAACGGTGTCTGGAGAGACACTCTGCTTAGGTCTGGTTTACCAGTGAGGATCATGGTAGAGTCATAGTTGACCCACTGAGACACCAATTTATGTTCTTTTCTTGTTCTATATTTTCTCCATTTGAAGAAGGCAGGCAGACATTTCATACGCCTTTGCCTCAGAAAAGTCTGTGTAGTGTATTCTGCCTCAAATTTTTCTTTCTGTCTTTCTTTTTAGAAAATTTAATCTATTTAAAAACAAGATTGTGGGGATGAAAGGAGAGAGGGAGAAGCAGTCAAAGGGGACGTAATTTTGCCTCATTCCACAGCAGATGCTACAGGTTCACTGGCTCTGTGAAGGGTACAGACAAAAAACCTTGAGGCACCCAGGGAAATGGGAGGGAGACACATTAAGGGAGGTGGTACCTAGACTTCCAGCTCTATCAAATTATCCCTTGCTCAAGAAGACACAGAAAGATAGCATTGCTGCACAGCAAGTTACCCTGAGATCTTGGACAGTGTATGCCCAAGTGGTAACTTAGTTTGGACAAAAGGCCCTTGGACTAAATCATCAGAGTGAGAAACAAGGAATAAGTTAAAGACTGAAACCTAATTTTTTGCCAGTTTTACAGGATAGAGATTCATTGTCAGATTTACTTTGATTTAAAAGGAAAAATGTGATATAACATTTCTTATGTGTCCCATTTGTGGGAAAGAGTCACATCAGGTACAACACCTCGTATGTACCTGTATGCTGAACCCGTTAAAAATTAAAATACTTCTGTCTGGTTGGTAAAGAGTAGAATAATCATTCATATAAATTCTAACATAAACTTAATTTTGTCCCATGTCAAGATAGACAATGCGGCTGTGATGTGCATTCCTTCTGAGTAGATTCAATACATGTTCTGCTTTGCTAAAGGCAGTCCTGGTTCATGCTAGTTGTCCTGGCAAAATTATTAACATTATCCATTTTCACAATCAAGAATGTTGTCCTAGTTTGAATGATAAATGATTTTATCAGCCTATACGTGAAATATTCTTGCCTTGAGATAATCACCAGTTTATTATCATTACCCTAGACATGTGTAGTTGCTCCAGCTTCTAAATGGTACACAGTTAGTGTTTTGTAATTCTCCATTAAGTAGGAAATATGTAGTAATCTGTTATTTATAAATTTAAGTATTTATAAGAAATACTAAAAACAAACAGCCTGAATAGAGAGACAAAAATTGTTATAAATTTCTTAACTTAATTAAGTTTAATGAGATTTAATCTCCTGAATCTGCAGGAGACCCCAGAAGAAATTAATAAAAACTTCAGCCTGACACATTTTCTGATGCTGTGCAAAAATGAGAAAAGCCTCAAATACCATTTGATACTGTGCACTAATTGGTACAAGATATTGTACAAATTATTTGTATTTCTCAGATAACATAGAACTTTTGATTACTTAAACAACAACAACAAAATATTGGTGGCTTTTTGATACCAGTGCCAAAAACGTTGGATGCAATGATATTCTGAATTCATACTGTTAAAAGTGAAAAGGCTAAACACCTATTTGACCAGAATGACAATCATGTTTCATGAAAGCTCATGGAAAAAATTAAAAAAAATTGCAATCATTGATGGGGAAATCATATTTTAAAAAAACATACTGTTTTGTAAAACAGTTTTACAAAACAAAGCATTTAAAATAATAAAAAGTACCAAGCTATTTTATCAAAGAGTGTTGAAAAAGCAAACGAAAAACCCCTGTTATCTCCAGAATGTTTTCCACCATCAATTGTGAAGTTAAAAAGAATAGTATCAAGGAATGTGTCAA
Source organism: Diceros bicornis minor (assembly GCF_020826845.1). Taxonomy (NCBI): domain Eukaryota; kingdom Metazoa; phylum Chordata; class Mammalia; order Perissodactyla; family Rhinocerotidae; genus Diceros; species Diceros bicornis. The sequence goes on along the minus strand of NC_080764.1, from coordinate 30,303,281 downwards.
CACAGTCTAGATTCATGCTCTTACTTGTTGCAGAATGTGGGTTTCTACAGACCGAGAAAACAAGTTTTTGGGCAAACTTTTAAAATGAAATAAAATGTTGATTACGTTGGCAAAATTTCAACTCCTCCTCGTCATAACGTTTTAATAATTTATTTAAAATGAAAAATTAATGATTTGGAATAGAGTTTAATGGTTTTGCTGAACTTGTGAGCCTAAAGAAATGAAATCTGGAATAATATATCAAACAACTCAGAGAAACAATGTTATCAGTTGTCGGTAGGAAAACATTAGAATTTGTAGAGAGAAATCTATAATACTATGGAGGAAATCTAGAGCTTTGTCAAATTTTGAAAAAATATTCTGGATGTTTTAATTTGGCACTGACAAAATTATTGCATTTGATTATCTTGGAATAATGCAATAAAAAATGTAGATCAAGTAAATCCCTTTAATACCTTTTTTGTTCAATGAAAAAAACTTATATATGTATTTACTATGCTACATCAAATAAACATCAGGGAAATTAAGTAATATATCCGAAGAGATGGGAATTGAAATAATGAAAATTGGAAGAATATTAAAACCCTCAATGATCTCTTCCTCCCCTGAACTCTACAGATTGCCATTTACCTGGTACTAATCATTTATTACCTTGTGTAACGTATAATGCATAATGTCTTGTTTGTTTTATTTCTCAACACCAGTGCGGTAAAGTACAATTTATAATAAAAGTGATGTTCCTTTATCTCTTCTGCATAGTATTTTTTTTTTTTTATGCTGCACCAAGGTCCTTGCAGAATAAGTTTGCTGGCATGATTTTAACTCAGTAGAAGATGAGCATCCTGGAAAACGTCAAATATCCTGGGAAAAGTCATCCAAGGAAATATATACTTCCTGTAGATGGTCTTCCATTCGACAGAAAATGGGAAGAAGATATTCCATTCAAAGATATTCATGATGTCATTTACCATATTTAACAGAAATTGGAAACAACATACATTTTCAACAGCAAGGTTTAGGTAAATCATGATAAATCCATACAATAGAATATTAAACATATAATAAGAATATTTTACATAAGTTTTAATAACATGAGAAAATACTGTGACTCGTTCCTTTATGATGTCAAATAGAAGAAAGTAAGATACAAAACTATGTATACAATATGATCTTAATCATATGTATATATGTATGTATGTGTGTGTATATATATATAAAATATCATACAAAAAGGTTAAAATGTTACTAGTTATTGACGGTGGCTGGTAGTTATTAGTGATTAGGATATTATATTTTTCTGCTTATTTTCTTCTTTATTGTCTACCTTTTCTAAAATGGGTGTGTATAATTTCTAATTAGAAAAAAATATGCATTCATTGGTTATGGACTCTTTTACACACTTGATAATACTGGAAAATGAGATGCTATGATAGGCTACCCCAGGAGAATCCAACAAACAGGCCAACTTTTTAATTAGTAATAGAGTTAAAATCTGCCACCAACCATTACCACCAATCATTATTTTATCACCAATAAGGAAAAAAATTTGATCCAGTTCTAAATCTTCATGTGATTAGGGAAGTTGACACTGTAATCTCAAAAGTCAATATGTATTTCTTTAGTTGATGATAAGATAATTATTGGTGGTTGGAATCCCATTCTATACATTTGATAATAAGCATAATAAGGGAGTTTCAATGATTAAATAGGATAATATAAGAAACATACATAGCCAGTGGCTGCCTCATGGCAGGTGGCTGGCTAATCATTGTTTGCCTAAAATTTAGATTTAATTGCAGAAAGTCATCTGATCTCTTAAAGGATGAGGAGCTGAGCCTTAAGTAGATAATGTATTAAGTACATTGTACATTTCCATTAACATGACCTTGGTGATCCACTGGACGGTAAATGTCAAGCCTGAATGCTGACTAATCAGTCTTGAGATTTTTTTCTATTGATGATATTTTAGCACAGACCCACCAGACTGTATATTTCCTGCAGAGTAGTGAGTAGTAGAATTTCGAAGTAGCCTCCATAGAGTAAGGCAAAATGTAGGCAAAAGTTGAAGCAAAACTTTTAGCAAAATAACACAGCAGCCTGTATAGCTATGGACTGTGAAAATCAAACAGACATAGCATACCTTAGTTCTTCATTTACTCATTAACCATTAATTAAACAACTGTTTAATAAGTCCCTATTGAAGGACAGGAACATTTGGAATATACTACTGAACAAAACAGGCAGTATTCCTGACCTGTGGAGTTTACAGTGTAGGAGGCCACTTATCGATAATGAGATAATTTTTTGAGCAACCATAAGAATATTTAAGTGTAAACTGTGAATCTAACTAAAAATGACCATCTCTGAAATAGCAAGGAAGAAGCTAGTGTATTCTGAATAATGTGTGGTTATTTGGAATTGGACTTTTGACATGCATAAAGAAGATTTAGCATTCATTCCAGAAATATTTATTAGACCCTGATGGACAGTGTGCTAGCTATTATGAACACAGAGAGCAAAAGAAGAGTTTTTCCAATATAGACATAACGGGCCCATGAAATAGACATTATTGTCATTATTAGTTTTAAAGATCAAGAATAAAGATGGTGTAGGAAAGGAAGAAAAAGGGAGAAAAATAGGGAAGCCACTACTTATGGATCACATGCCTTGGGCCTGATACTACGATTGACACTTTAGAGATTATTTCATTTAATATCTGTACAGCTAAGTAAATGAATATCCTATATTCATCATGAGAAAACTGAGGATCAGAAGATAGGTAACCTGATAAAAGCTATTCAGCTAATCAGTGGTAAAGTCAGAATTTGAAACCCTATACCTAGGTTTTTTGACCTATACCTTAAATCACAGCAATAATACTACTTTCTATGTGTCTTAAAAATCTTTAAAAATGTCTAGCGTAATGGAGGAACAAACTAGGTACAATGTGAAATCCTTGGGTGAAAATTTCCTGTAGATATTCAATTTCAAAATGTCTGGGAAATACAGGATCTGCTATAAAAGAATGAATGAAGGAATACATACATACATACATACATCCTGAAATTTAGGCAATTTTAAAATGTCTCAACATCACCCAGCTTATTTTTAAATGAATTGGCTAGTTTTCACATAATTTTATTTTATAGTAAGGCAAAGATGTTTTAGATTAGCATAATTTACTTCACGGAAAATTAAGTATTACTTAATGACAAGGGAAAGAGTTATACTTTAAAATCTTAATAAAATACACCTTTTTGTCATCATTTCCCTGGGGGGGGGATCATGTTAATTTCTACATGAAGAAAATCTCTTTTACAGTTAGCCTGTCATTTCCATGTATTGATTTTTCTAGTATTTGAGTCTTTAACTGGGTATATGAAAAGATGTCAGCAGTTGAGAGCTTGAAGAAATCTAAAATTTTAGAGTCTCTCGGTGGCTTAGGCTTAGAGCTATGCAAAATACTCTTCACTTCTGGCAAAAACAATGGGAAAAAAGTATTAGTCTCTCCAGGGTGATTTTTAGTCTTCCTACTCTAGGGAAGTCCAAAAACTCCAAGTGAGATCAGAATTTTTCACTAATTTCTGGCCCTTCTCTTTCTTCTCATTCTGGAGTGAAATGTGGAAAACATATTTATTCAAGGGCAATGTGAACTTTTTCTGAACTTCTCAAGACAGCCACTCTTAGTCACAGAAAAACAGAACTTTTTGGTTCTTTCTTAACTTCAAGTCATGGAGCAACTAATGAATCATACAGTGGCTTCTCTCACTCTCCATCCAATCAGGATTCATTTCTCTTTCTTTACTTATCACATTATAGATAATATTAAGCCAAGGTCTGGATTTATAGATTGCTTAATCAAAGACGTAAAATCAGTTTTGTTGCCAGAGTGAAATGGCCAATATTCTTAAAAATTTCCTTTTTCTGCCTCCCATGCTATTTAAGCCAAAACTACTACTGAAATAGAAAGATGGTTAATTGAGCAGGATGAATTCTTTTTTAAAAGATCAAAGCCTGTTATCAGGTTTATCTTTATTAGCCTCCAGAGTTATTTGGTCATTTGAGGGTGGCTATGTGAAGGAGTTAGTTTAGAGATTGTTTATGAATGGAAAAAAACTTGAAATGAAGACAAGAGGCAACACTTGTTTGAGTAAGTGTTACTATATGTTTGCTAGAATCCTAAGAGTTTTTCAAAGATTAAATGCTTCTTCTTACACAGTGATTCTCAAAGACTAGTTTGGTTAATAAAAATGGAAATCTGCACAATGTCTAATTGTAAAAGAATTTACCTACATATGAACTAAACAGTAGGATCCCTTTAGGAAGACAGAAATATGTTGAAGGGAAATCAACAGCATCTCTGAAATGAGGAGAAGAGCAAAGAATGTAAGGAAAAATTACCTTTCCTTCCATCTCGCCGCAAACTCTCTGCTTCATTGCTTGAAAGGGTTTTGAGCGGCTTTCCGGGGTCATCTCTTGCTATTATGGCTACTCAACTGAGGATATCATTTTGGAGTGTGAAAGAGAGCCTTAGATATGAAAACTTTTATTTCGTTCCACTCAATTCTTTTGTAGAAGCCTTCAACTATTTTATTTTAAGAAAATGATGGATTGATAACATGACTGTTAATATATTTATTTATTTGAATTCTTTTCAGAAATATCATCCTGAGATTTATATTTTTGTTTGATTTTTTTTTAAAGGGAATTTAGAGCTTAACAGTATTGAATACAAAAGATGAGATTCATGATTTGGGCACACACTGATTGAGACCATATATTCTACTAGCTTAAATGTAATATGCATTGTTGACTATTTCCACTGTGCCGTGGCTTGAGAAACATCAGGTTCCTATTCCAATTTCCTTATATATTTTCCAGTGCTTAAAAGTACAAAGAACAAATGCTTTAGAAATTCTTTGAAAAACTGTCTATTTTGCTCTCCTATCTTCAAAAAATCTCTATATTCATCTGTTCTTCACACAGGAGCATATATGTTGGATTACAATCCATCAGAAAAGATTGTTCTGCTTTCTAGACTAGAACATTACACGGTAGAAGTTTTCCTTATGCAGATTCACACTACATGGGACACCCTAGTGCAGGGACCAGTGAACTTTTTCTGTAAAAAATGTTTTAAGCTTTGTGGTTCACACAGTCTCTGTTGCAACTAGTCAACTACTTGCATTTCATACAAAATTCACATGCCCTAAACTGTTATTCTTTTGATTTATTTTTAACCTTTAAATAATTAAATATATAAAAATCATTCTCAGCTCATGGGCAGTAAAAAAAAAAAGGCTGAGGCTGGATTCGCCCCTGGATTGTGGTTTGACAAACTCTGACCTAGTTAGAAACCTGAACCTTGAAATTAGCCATTCTTGATTAGAACTAAAATTCCACCATTTGTTGTGCAACCTTAGACAAAATACAAACCCCTCAGTGTCTCCATTTTTATAGGCACAATAATGTCTAATTAATAACATAACAGTTAAGTAAAGTTAAATTCTTATTGTGTATTCATTGAAGTAACTTCATTATTGGGCTATTACTTTTTCAGGTGCAGAAGTAAACCTGTGTCACCTTCAGCCTCTGTGTAGACAAACAATAGCCAACTACTATCTGTGGTAAAGCCAGCTCTGGCGGTCTGGTGGTTAAGATTTGGCACTCTCACTGCCACAGCTGGGGTTCATTTCTCAGTCAGGAAAGCACGTCACCTGTCAGTTGTCATACTATGGTGGCTGTGCGTTGTTATGATGCTGAAAGCTATACCACTGGCATTTCCAATACCAGCAGGGTCACCCATGGTGGACGGGTTTCAATGGAGCTTCCAGACTAAGACAGACTAGGAAGAAGGACCAACCCACCCACTTCTGAAAAAATTGGCCATGAAAACCCCATGAATAGCAGGGGAGCATTGTCTGGTATAGAGCCAGAAGGTGAGAGGATGGTGCAAAATGACCGGGCAGGGTTCTGCCCTGCTATAAACAGGGGCACTAGGAGTCGGAATCAACTCAACGGCATTAACAACAAATCTTAGGAAAATAACTTTTTTCAAAACTTGAAGCTTCAAACTACGCTGATTCCTCAGCTTTAACTTAGAGATATTTTTTCTTCCAGGTCTTTCATCATGTTCTGAAATTCTTTTAAATACTCTGAAATGATTCATATCTTCTGAAATTGTAATGCCAAGAATGGATTAAATTTTATAACGAAGTGTGCAGCCTTGTAGTCAAAGTCTGCCTAACCACATGAAACATCCCCAGAAAAATTGTTGGTTGGTATTTTCTGAAAATTTAAGTATCATATCCAATGCTTTTTTTTCCAGAAAGAGTAAGGCGTTTTACATATTACCAAGTATTCATTTCGCTATTTATATTGCAGTAGTATTTGCCGTTTTTACATGAATTCAAAGTCCTGTTGATGTTTTAAAGGATATCCTGTTTGATTTCTTATTCCTTCAACTGGTTACCTCAGCACTGCTCTTAAAAATTGCCTTTTTACTTTTATTTCCTCTTTTTTTTTTTTTTTTTTGTGAGGAAGATCAGCCTTGAGCTAACATCCATGCCAGTCCTCCTATTTTTACTGAGGAAGACTGGCCCTGAGCTAACATCTGTGCTGATCTTTCTCCACTTCATATGGGACGCTGCCACAGCATGGCCCGATGAGTGGTGCGTTGGTGCGCGCCGGGATCCGAACCCGGGCTGCCAGCAGCTGAGTGCGCACACTTAACTGCTACGCCATGGGGCCCACCCTCCTCTTTATTTTTGAAATATAAATTTATTTATAAATTATCACCGCAAGAATACCTCTGGTTGTACTAACATAACAACACCTACCTTCCTTTACACTCACCCCATCCATAACGTCTGATAAGCACTAATCTTTTCTCCATCTTTATAATTTTGTCAATTCAAGAAAGTTATATAAATGGAATCACACAATATGTAACTTTTTGGCATTGGCTTTTTTCACTTAGCATAAATCGTTTGAGATTTATCTGGGTTGTTGTGGGTATCAATTTCAATAGTATAGTTTGTTCCCTTTTTATTGCTGAGTAGTGTTCCGTGGTATGTATGTACCAGGAATGGATTTGTTTATCCATTCACTGGTTGAAGAATATCTGAATTGTTTCCAGTTTGGGGCTATTATGAATAAAGCTATTGTGAACATTCTTATATAGTTTTTTGTGAACATTACTTCTCATTTCTCTAGGATATATGAACAAGAATTCAATTGCTGGGTCATAAAATAACTGCACGCTTAGTTTTATGAGAAACTGTTTTCCCGAGTTTAGCTGCACCATTTTACATTCCCATCAGCAATGTATATGTGATCCATTTTCTTCACATCTTCACCATAATTTGGTTTTGTCACTATTTTTAATTTTAGCCATTCTGATAGTTGTGTGGTAATATCTCATTGTAGTTTTAATTTGAATTTCTGTAATAGCTAATGATGTTGAACATCTTCTCATGTGCTCATTTGTTATCTGTATATCATTATCCTTAAAATTTCCATTTAGGTCTTTTGCCCATTTTCTAATTGAATTGTTTCCTTTTTAATTTTGAGTTTTGAGAGTTCATTGTAAGTTCTAGATACTAGTCTTTTGTCAGATATATGGTTTGCAAATGTTTTCTTCAAGTCTGTAGCTTGTCTTTTTCTCCTTTTAAGAGGGTCTTCTGCAGAGCAAAAGTTTTTAATTTTGGTGAGGTCTGATTTATCAACGTTTTATGCTTTACATTTCAGTGTGTGATCCATTTGGAGTTCATTTTTTGTATAACATGTGAGGCTTAGGTCAAGGTTCATTTTCTGTTATGGATATACAGTTGCTCCCACACCATTTATTGAAAAGGCTGTCCTTCCTCCATCAAGTTGCTTTTGAACCTTTGTCAAACATCAGTTGGCCAGATTTATGTGAGTCTATTTCTGGATTTTCTGTTCTTTTCCATTTATCGGTGCTTGTATCTTTATGCCATAATATACTTTTTTGTTCGCTATAGCTAGATAGAAAGCCTTTATCTTGGGCACAGTAATTCTTTCCATTGCATTCTTATATGTCAAGATTGTTTTAGCTATTCTTGGGTCTGTGGGTTTCCATATAAATTTTAGAATAAGCTTGACTATATCTACAAAAACATTACTGGGAACTGCACTAAAAACATAGAACATTTTGGGGATAAATGACATCTTTAGTCTTCTAGTCCATGAACACAGTACATCTCTCTGTTTATTTAGGTCTTCTTTGATTTATTTCAACAGTATTTAGCAATCTTCAGTATAAACATCTGATATAAACTTTATTATGTATAAGTTTTATTTTATTTGAGTGATTGTAAATGATATTGTGTTTTTAATTTCACTTCCAACATATGCTTCATTAATACAGAAGAATGAGATTTTTTTATGTCTTGGTCTGGTATCCTACAAACTTCTGAACTAACTTAATAGTTCTAAGAATTTTTTGTGTGTGTGTGTGAGGAAGATCAGTCCTGAGCTAACATCCGATGCCAATCCTCCTCTTTTTTTGTTGTTGAGGAAGACTGGCCCTGGGCTAACATCTGTGCCCATCTTCCTCTACTTTACATGGGATGCCATCGCAGCATGGCTTGACAAGTGGTACTTCAGTGCATGCCTGGGATCCGAACCTGCGAACCCAGGGCCGCCGAAGTGGAGCGTGTGCACTTAACCACTGCACCACCAGGCCGGCCCCCTAAGAAATTTTTAAAACTCCCTTGGGATTTTATTTATAGATAATCAAGTCATTTGCAAACAGGGACAATTTTATTTCTTGCATTCCAATCTGTATACCTTTTATTTCTTTTTCTTGCCTTATTGCAGTGGCCAGATCTTGTAGTACTATGTTGAATAAAAGAAATGAGGGCAGACATCTTAATGTGTTCCTACTCTTTGCTGCAAAGCTTTCAGTCTTTCATTATTACATACGATGTTAGCTATAGGCTTGTTTTTAACACATTTATTATCATGTTGAGGTCATTACTCTCTGATCCTAACTTGCTGAGAGTTTTATAATGAATGGGAGTTGGATTTTATCAAATGCTTCTGCTTCAATTGATTTAATTGTATATTTTTTCTTCTTTAGCCTATTGATATGATGGATTACATTGATTGATTTTTGAATGTTGAACCAGCCTTCCATACTTGGAATAAGTATCATTTAGTCATGGTGTATAAATCTTTTTATGCATTGTTGGGTTCGATTTTCTTAGAATTTTTGTTCATATATTCATGAACAATATTAGTCTATAGTTTTCCTTTTTTGTACTGTCTTTGTGTGGTTTTGGTATCGGGGTAATTTTATCATCATGAAATGAATTAAGAAGTTTCCCTCCTTTTCTTTTTTCTGGAAGAGATTGTGTAGACTTAGGATTCATTCTTTTTTAAATGTTTGGTGGAATTCTCCAGTGAAACTGTCTGGGCATTTTTTCTTCAGGATCCTTTTAAATTATGAATTCAATTTATTGGTTTTAGGACTATTCAAATGATTTATTTCATTTTGGTTGGGTTTTTTTGCTTACAATGAATTGGTCCATTCATTAAGCTAAGTTTAATTTATAAGCATAAGTTTTTCATAGTTTTTCCTTCTTATCCTTTTCATGGTTGTAGTAACTGTAATTATATCCCTGATATGTGTGGTTTGTGTCTTCTCTTTTTATTTTTGTCAGTCTTGCTGGAAGTTCATCAATTTTATTTGTTTTCAAAGAAACAAATTTTGGTTTCATTGATTTTCTCTATTATTTTCTGATTTTCAATATCATTGATTTCTGCTCTTGTCCTTATTATTCTACTCTTTGCCTGCTTTGCATTTATTTTGCTCTTAGTTCTCTAGTTTCTTGGGTTTAGAATTTAGATTATTGATTTGAGATCTTTGCACTTTTTTTAACATAAACTTTTTGTGCTATAAATTTCCCCTCAGAATAGCTTTACCTGCATCCCACATATTTTTACATGTTGCATTTTCATTTTCATTCTGTTCTATGCATGTTATTTCCTTTGAGACTTTCTCTTTGAACCATAATTATTTGGAAGTGTATTGTTTAATTTTTAAGTGTATGGAGATTTTCTTGTCTCTCTGTTATTAATTTTTAGTTTAATTCTATTATGGTCCTTATGATTTCAATTCTTTTGAAGTTGTTGAGTTTTTTTCTTGCTTAATACTGGTCTATCTTGGAGAATGTTCCATGAGTCTTTGAAAAAAGTGTGTATCTAGCTGTTGTTGGGTGGAGCGTTCTACAAATGTCAATTATATCTTTGTGGTTGGTTGTGTTGTTCAGATCTTCTATATCCTTGCTGATTTTTCTGCCTAGTAGTTCTATCAGTTTCTGAGAGGAGAACTGTCAAATTCTCCAATTATAATTGTGATATTGTCATTTTTTTGAAGAGCGTTAGATACTAGTTTAATCACTTCATAATTCTTAAAATACTTGGTGGAATGGAGTCTTTTTTTAAATTGAGATAGAACTGACATATAATATTGTGTAAATTTAAGGTATATACATTTTGATTTGACACATTTGTTGTTGTCAATGCCGTTGAGTCAACTCTGACTCCTAGCGCCCCTGTGTACAGCAGAGCTGAACCTTGCCCAGTCTTGTGCCATCCTCTCACCTTCCGGCACTCTATCAGACAATGCCCCCCCTGCTATACTAGGATTTTCATAGCCAATTTTTTCAGAAGTGGGTGGCCAGGCCCGTCTTCCTAATCTGTCTTAATCTGGAAACTTTGCTGAAATCTGTCCACCATGGGTGACTCTCTCGTATGTGAAATACTGGTGGCATAGCTTTCAGCAGCACAGTAACACGCAGCTGCCACCGTATGACAACTGACAGATGAGTGGTGTGGTTCCCTGGCCAGGAAAAAACCTAGCTGTGGTGATGAGAGAACCAAATCTTAACCACTAGGCCACCAGGGCTGGCTTTGATATATTTACATATTGTAATATTATTACCACCATAGAGTTAGCTAATACCTCTAGCATATCACATAATTATCTTTTTTTTTTTTTTTGTACTGAGAACACTTAAGATCTAGTCTCTTGGTAACTTTGTAGTATATAATACAGTACATCTTGTTGACTATAAGCACTATGCTGTTCATTCGATCTCCAGAAAACTGTGATCTTGAATGTTCTTTCACCATTACAAAATATCTCTCTCGGAAAGTACAGTGACACAGTAACAGAAATTTGATATATTCCACATAACTAGTGACAAAACGCTTACACAAATTGGGAGTTGGAAAAAGTAGCAAGTTTTGGCAGGGGAAAAACATTTGGCAATCTCTAGAAGTCCAAGTGGATGCTGAAAAATTAAGTTCTGTGTAGTTCTTCTGGCCCTCTATAACATGCACATATTATGTGGAAATTGCACAGCATTCCTTAATAGACACAGTTGACTTGACCTTTTGTGCTAAGTAAATATTGAGTAATAGTAGTTGTACTAGGGCTTATATTGAAGCAATCTCTAACAAAGTTGTGAATGGAATCCAGTTTATCTAACTTTTACATTCTGTTACTCACTGGCCTTACATACATAAGTCTACATTTACCATCTCATTAGAGAGATTTCTATTAAATTTTAAATGATGAGGACCTTTTTTTCAGTTTGGGCCTTTGCGTTCCACAATCACTAAAGACCTATTACAAGGCAGAACTTAGAAACATTCTTCATGTAGTGTTATTATCTAATGAATCGCAGCTGATTTTCTTGGCCAAATAGTCTCAGAAGAAAGTTTTATAACGTGTCCAGGGTTCAATAATTGCTGAATCAGTACATCTTTATATAATAGGAAAATAAGAAGACTCTGCAGTAAGCATATTGAGCAAGGTTTTAATTAAAAGCAGTTCTACAGCTGGCAGCAGACTCTGTCCCAACTGTGTTTTTACAAAATTCTCCAAAATATTTTAGAGTAATCTCTGCCTTTAATTATTATAAAGACAGTTATACTCCTGACTGATATGAATAAGAATCATTTTCAGCTCATATATTTATTTAGGTAATGAATTGCTTATAAGTTACAGTCAGCCAGCAGTGAATGTGTATGGAATAAAAAGCCCATCCCTATCTCCCCAGTGTATGACCTCAACTTTGGAAAAGATAATAGAAATGGCTTGTGTAAGAGATTAGTTCCTGATGTTTATGAACTTGAAATCCACAGAATGTGTTGTTTGTTCAAAACCAGAAATGGGAGCTTGCTCTTGTAGTCAATGCCTGATTTACACGTACACATGTGTCGTGTTGTTAAATATGTCCTCAAGTATAATCTCTATTAGTAACTTCCAACTCCATCTCGTTGTTGTCTTGTGACATTTTCTTTCTTAGCCTCCCTTCCTCCTATTTACAGCAAACGACAATCTGACATTGTAAAGAAAAGGCTAATCAAAAAAGCCTGCAGCTTTTTCAATTTTCAAAAAGAGAGCACCACGTTTGAGGTTTTATAAGCCGTGTTAAACGTCCTCAGTTCTTGGATGACTTTGATAAATTACTTTAAAGGAGTTTTGTTATAAAGAAACAAATCCCCAAGATATATAGTTCTCTCATTGCCTCATCTCCTTCTTTTTCACATGATTGCCCTGGGACTCTTTGAGAACATCTGGGAGAGCTCTGATTACACAATCTGAACTTTTGGAGCACAGAGCAGTTTATAATTTTGATTTTCTTTCATGCTGAATCTTGTCATGCTCTCATCCCTTTTTCACTCTTTTCAGATAGATACCGTGTTCCAAAATGTCTTTTAAATAGGTTAAGTAAACTTGAGTTCCATGTAGTTAGGTTTTCTCATTACTTAAGGGAAATCTGATATAACAGTTTTCATTACATCTCAATTGATATCATATAGGGTGAGGCAATTTAATATAAAGAGAGATGAGGGAGATACTACAGGGATCTTGGGTTGCAAAGCCAATTTCTTAATTTCAATATTGTAGCACTAGGTATAGTTCCTGTAGGAATTGGTTCATACACTTATTAGGAGCTTTCACTCAAAATGTCACCTTGGAATTCGTTGAAGTCTGAGATTGTATTATGCCGTATTCCTCTGTGGATCCTCTGTACCTAACATAGAGACTAGCACACAACATTCAATAACTGTTTCTTGAATTGAAGTTTTGGACAATTGATAGGTAAATAGGAAAGTAAATAGATTAATGGATATGTAGTTATTTCTTAGATTGTGGATTCCATTCCCATTTTTAAGATATTTAGTAAAATTTAAAGCACCAAAAGTTAAATAGATAGGCATAATTTTTAAGAATCTCTTTTTAGGGCCGGCCCCATGGCTTAGCAGTTAAGTGTGTGTGCTCCGCTACTGGCGGCCCGGTTCGGATCCCGGACGCGCACTGACGCACTGCTTCTCCGGCCATGCTGAGGCCGCATCCCACATACAGCAACTAGAAGGATGTGCAACTATGACATACAACTATCTATTGGGGCTTTGGGGGACAAAAAAAAAAAAAAGGAGGAAGATCGGCAATAGATGTTAGCTCAGAGCTGGTCTTCCTCAGCAAAAAGAGGAGGATTATCATGGATGTTAGCTAGGGGCTGATCTTCCTCACACAGAAAAATAAATAAATAAATAAAAGAATCTCTTTTTAACTGTTACATGCGATATTAAGGTAAAATTACCATTATCAGCTTGATACATTGCAACCTTGAATTGAATGGTATAATAATAATCATAGCTATCACTTATTTAGCTTTCTGTATGTGCCTAGGATTTTACAACGATTATTTATATTCTCAAAACAAGCTATGAGTTAAGGTATTATTATTCTATCATATAGGAAAGAAATTCAAAAATGGAAAATTTAAATAACTTTCCCAAAACTCCATGGCTGAGATTTGAATTTGGATATACTTGACTCCAAAACCTGGATTCTTTACCACTATTGATGGAACCAGCACTTGACTGAGAATGAGATCAAAGTTTATACCAAGATCTGATAACAGCTCTGTGTCACCTTGGACATGTGATTTAAAATTCTTCGTCATCTTTCTCATTTTGAAAATACAAGTGAAACTAGATAATGTATAAATCCTTGTTAGTTTTAAATGTAATAATTCAGGAATCATAGATAGCTGTCAGTTAATTTCAGTCACTGTTATTTCTTTTCTACCAAAGACTGTTATTTCTTTTCACTACCATAGTCGTGACCAGGGCAACAAGGCAGCAGCCATCCCTGTGCACTCTGAATTGTGAATACAGAGGAAAAAAGTGACTTATGAATTAACTCACTTTTGACTATATAAAAAAATGCAAGAAAGTAAAATACATTTAGGGCAGGAAGGGATCTTAGAATTCTTCCAGTTAAAGGCCCTTATTTTACAAACAAGGAAATTTTTGACCTAAAACATTTACGACTTGCCTAAGTTACATAGTTATTTTGTTGTCAGAGATTGGACTACATCCAAAATCTTAGTATATTATTCTTTCTACTATAATGTAATGCTGATTCCCTTCATGAAGATCTTAAAATTCAGAAGAAAGAATATAAGCATACATGTGGGACACAAAATCATAAAAACACTGAGAAATCTGCATCCGCAACAAATCAGTTTATCTATGCATCTAGTCAAAAAACATTCCTGACAACCTCTGTCTCAAGACTACTTACACAAGGCATAATTCCTAACAACAAAGAGCTTCCTGTTTACTGGAGGAAGCAGATAAGTAAATAGACTCTTACAAAAAATTATGGTAAATCCTATGATGGAAAAAAGCACAAAATACTCCAGTATGGCACATCTTGTCCAGATTGAGTGGGTTAGGCACTAATCTCCAAATTTTTTTCTCATTTACTCTCTAAAAAGTTTTTTAAACTCAAGTAATCTCTTGTCTATTTTAATGTTATCTAAAATTTTTTATCAGCCATGTATATAGTTCCAAAGGATTTCATTTTTAGCATACTACAAGTATTGATTTTTAAAAATAAAACTGTGTCTCTTTTAAATATATCCAATGAAATTCAAATTGCAAAGCAATATGTCATCCACCATCGTCCATTAAAGTATACATGAACAAGCTCTTCTTTGGCAGTCAGAAATTTCCTATCATTCCTTTTAGTCCTTGAACTCATATTTCCATTTCAATTCTTCTATTGAAGTTTTTCAAATGTAATAGACTTGAACACTTGAAAATATTTTCTTGATTGTTCTAATATTATTTCTACAACAAAAATATTTCCATAGATTATATAAATTTAAAATATAATTTTAATGTACAATTAAATATATGACATATAATTTGATAAATATTATGTTATAAAATTAAATTTAATTAAATAAAATAATTTATATTAATAATATAAATGAATTATATAAATCTAATTTATATATGTTTTTTCAATTTCCTAGAATTTTATGGCTCTAACTGCTAAAATATTTTGCCTAGAGTTATCATTTGTAATATTTATTATACCAACTGATAAAATGACAGAAATATGTGACTAATTTAATGAGATGGATAAGAATCATTTTCAACAATTTCATGTATTTGTCCATGAATATTAATTATTGCTTGATCAAAGCAGGTTACAACATTAAATTTGTTCCCGATTTAAAAAATTTATTTTTATAGAGGCTAATGCTTATTAACCCTTTTTACATAAATATATATGTGTGAATGAAAGGAATTTTTCAGAGCAAAAGTACCAATTTTAAAAATTTCTTTCCATTTATGTGCCAAAAGTCACATGATAGCCTGCCATCAAATATTTTTAATGAACCCAAAGCTCAAATAGGTACTGCTTAATCTGTTGAAATCAAAGAATTGAAAAGCAAATGGATTTGGGATTGAGTCACTGACTTTCTTAATTACTGAAAGGTATACCTATAAAGATTAATCAAATCTGATCAAATTCTTTTTCATTTTGTTTGTTACTCCTTCATTTGTGAAGCCAAAATTGGGCAAAACTGGAGATAAAATTCCATAAAATTGGAAATTTCACATTTTAGTATTTTTCCATTCTGTTATTTCAATGTTGTTGATTGGGTCAAAATGCCTTAAAAGGGCATGAGAAATGGACAGAAAAACAGACACTTGATAGTTATACCAGTAATTTCTCTGTATGATTGACAAGAACCATGTTCCTAATTATGCCTTTGACAGAATTTATATAGTTTGTATCAACTAAGGGGACTGAAACTTAATCCTAATTAAATTAAACTGATTTTTAAGGCTCAGGACATATTTATAGATGGATAACCTTTTGTCCTAATCTACTATGTAGAAATTAATATCAAGGGGAAAAAAACAGAGATATTGGGCCCCTAGTAATTATGTAGCTTGCAAAAGGTGTATTAATAATTGTTGTTGGGGCAGGCCCAGTGGCATAGTGATTATGTTCATGTGCTCCACTTCAGCTGCCCAGGGTTCGCAAATTCGGATCCCAGGCACGGACTGATGCATCGCTTATCAAGCTGTGCTGTGGTGGCGTCCAGTATAAAGTAGAGGAAGATGGGCATGGGTGTTAGCCCACGGCCAATCTTCTTCAGCAAAAAGAGGGGGATTGGCAACAGGTATAAACTCAGGGCTAATCTTCCTCACCAAAAAAAAAAAAAAATTAAACAAAAAAATAAATAATAATTGTTAATTTGCATTATTAATTGTTGATTGTATTTGTAGAATCTACAATATTCTACAAATAATTAATAGGAATAAATAATTAACAAATGCATATGTGATTGCAAAGAATTTGGGAAATATGGAAAATTGTCTAAATTTGAAAAACGGATATACTAAGTGTGTGCTTAACTTTGTAAGAAACCACCAAACTTTTCTCCAAGGGATTATACCATTTTGCATCCCCACTGAAGGGGAATGAGAGTGCCAGTTGTTCCATATCTTTGCCAACACCTGGTATCACTAGCTTTTTAAATTAACCACTCTAATAGGTATGTAGTGTTTTATATCATTATGTTTTAATTTGTATTTCCCTGATAACTTATGATTTTGAGCATATTTTCATGGTTTATTTGCCAATCATCTATCTTGTTTGGCCAAATATCTGTTCAATTCTTTTGCGTTTAAAAAAACCATCAGGTTGTTTGTCTTATTATTGAGTTATAAGTGCTCTTCATATATTTTGGATGGACGTTTTTATCAGAAGTATGTTTTGTTAACATTTTCTCTCAGTTTGTGGTGTGTCTTTTTCTTAAAAGTATATTTTGAAGAGCAAAAGATTTTTAATTTTTATGAAGTCAAATTTATCCATTTTTAGCAGTCCACTCCTAGATGTTTAGTCAAGAGTTACAAAAATATATGTCCTCACAATGACTTGTACTTAAAAGTTTATAGCAGTTTTATTCATAATAACCTAAAATGGGAAACAATCCATAGGTCTATCAAGTAGTAAATGAATAAACAAAATATTGCATATCTATACAATGGAATACTACCTAGCAATAAAAAGAAATTTACTACTTATACATGTAATAACATAAATGAATCTCAAATGCATTATGCTAAATGAGAAAATGCCCTACCGAAAAGACTACATGCTATATGATTCTATTTATATGAAATCCTACAAAAGAAAAACTATACAACAAGGGGGAGGTGGAGGAGATTGACTACAAAAGGGAACAAGGGAACTTTTTGAAGAGATGCAAATATTCAACATCATGATCATGGAGATTATTATACAAATATATGTATCTGCAAAAACTCATTGAATTGTATACTTATAGTTGGTGAATTTTATTGTTTATAAATTACAAATCAGTGTTTAAAAGTTGAAAAAAATAGTATGTATTCACAGCATCACTTAATTTTTTTAATAAAAGTTAATGAAGAAAACATAAACCTTACCTCCAATATATGTTCCCTTTAATCAAACAAGTAATAGTTAAGGTTAATCAGTGGAAGTAAGTGTGTAAAGACGAAGAGTAAAGATCATTAAAAAAAAAAAAAAAGTAATCCCTTCTACAGCTCCATTCTACTATATCTGAATTAAAAACATTTCTAAGGTTACACTTTGCCCAGAAGAGATATTTATTTAAGATAAAACATAGCGAAATTAAACCCTATATCGGGTAACAACTTGATTAAGGAGGCTTCATTAACATCCACTCTTCTAATAGGTCCTTCAATGTTCTAGAGGATTTTATACCCTGGAGCAAGGTGACGATGGATGAGTGACCAAAATTGTCAAAAGCTCTTGTACTAAAAATCTCTTGTTGGACATTCATAGGATACATCGCCTCTGTAACAGAGAAGAGCACAACTGGAGGGGAAGTTTGCTTTCCTCTCACGAATGGTGATTCCTAACAGCTTCCATCTACATTGAGGAGTAAGAGAGAGAGAGTGCAAACCCTTCAGAGGACGGCAGAAGCAGAGGCAGGTAAAGAGAAGAAGGGAAATGCCATCAATAAAACAGTTTTTGCAGTCCTCAAAAACCTGGTAGAGAAGATGTTTGAAAGAGCAGGAGGACACATAACATTAGGCAGAAAGATAATTTTTATACTCATAATATTACTGTATATATATACACACACACACACACACACACACAAATCCCTCCCCACTTCCCGATAATCATTAATCATTAAGAGAAAAAGTATGTCCTTCCCAAAATCATTAAGGGAGATGGACTAATTTCGGGTAAGAACATTGCCTGTCCTATTTTCACATGGTCTGAGCCTGATCAATTATTTTCATAATGCTTCATTGACTTTGTTGTCGTTGTTTTAGCACCTTTGAGTGGATTCCGACTCCTAGCGCCCCCGTGTCCAGCAGAGCAGAACCCTGACGGGTCTTTTTGCGCCATCCTCTCACCTTCTAGCACTATATCAGACAGTGCTCCACTGCTATTCACAGAGTATTCATGGCCAATTTTTTTCACAAGGGCTGGCCAGGTCTTTCTTCCTAGTCTGTCTTAGTCTGGAAGCTCTGCTGCAACCCGTCCACGGTGGGTGCCCCTGCTGGTATTTGAAATAATAGTGGCAGAGCTTTCAGCACCACAGCAATGAAGAGCCACCACAGTCTGACAACCGACAGCCGAGTGATGTGGTTCCTTAACTGGGAAACAGATCTGGGCTGTGGCCGTGAGAGCACTGAATCTTACCCACTAGATCACCAGGCCATGCCGGTGCGTGGATTACAGCTTCGTAAAATAAAATAGCCTTCTCTACCCACATCGTGGCGATTATTGGGTCATCCTAAACTGCCTGTTTTAATGACTTCTCACTATTTCTGTCTCTTGATTCACCTCAATAAAGCAATGTTTCTAACAGTCAGCACATTCTGCTCCTAATGTTTTTTAATGTGATCTTTTGCCTTAGAATCCTGTCTTGAGAAGCTTGAACACAAGTCCTTCCCCATATTCTTTCACAGATATGAAGGCATGCATGTACCTTACATCAGGTGTCAGCTTGTACTATGCTTACCTTACATCCCTGTATTTTGCACATTTTCAGGACATCCGTAGATCCCTTCCTAAGCTGACTCTTTCGTAATTGAAGACTGAAGGGTCTTTTGTACAAATGGTCATTTGTCATGAATCTATTTTGAATAGTTCTTCCCTCCACCTAGCCTGCTCTGCGAGCTTAAGTTCAATGACTTCGCTTCACTGGTGATGCCTTGCGACTTCCTAGCCAAAGCTCGCATCTTCATCTTCTCTTTATTTTCTCACTTATACCCTGGGATTACCTCATAACTTGTTTCGTTTCAAATGAATATTAAAATTAATGAAGGATTTAATTTAGCAAAGATTTTTCTAAGCATCTAAAATGTGTAAGGCTCTGGGCTATACACTGTCCAGGGTGTAAAGTTAAATAAGATGAAATTCTAGTCTTCCAAAGGACATCTAGTAAGAGATGGAGGAGACAGGTCAAAAACAACTCTAACATGATGTATAATGTGATATATGTAGTAAAAGAAGTCTATAGCTATAAAACCAACTAAGAGGAAGGCATTATAGAATAAAGACATTTTAGATAGAGGAGGAGCCTGGGAGATTATCTAGTCCAGTCGTTCTCAAAGTTTTGTGGAAATTAGAATCACCTAAAAGGCTTGTTAAATTACAAATTGCTTGGTCCCATCTCCAGAATTCCAGATTCAGTAAAACTGGGTGGGACCCAAGAATGTGTATCTCTAACAAGTTCCTAGGGCATGCTGATGCTGCTGGGTCCATGGACCACACTGTGAGGACCACTGATCTAGATCCTGGATTCTCATTTTATAGATGAGAAAACTGAGTCTGAGAGAGGTGAAAACTTGCCAAAATCTGCATCACTTATTAGTAGTGGAACTGGGATTAAGATCCAAGTCCCCTGGTTACAGCTGAGTCTTCCTTTTCTAACTGCATGCTTCTTTGGAACAAGATGTGGAAGGAGGGGAAAGATTTCTGAAGACTGAAGTTAAGAAAAAGAGCTTCCCATGCCTAAGAACCAGCGGCTCAGGTGAAAGTACAGCAAGTAATTCAGTTTGGCTAAAGGGCAGAGTAGATTGCCTAACGGTGAGGATGGGCCATGAGCTATGTTGGAACTGATCACTTACGCAGTTACATATTGAGTGGACTTGGGGGAGAAGGCCACCTAACAGCTAGGATGCTGTAAAATCCAAGAGGTAAGAAAGGCTATAACTAACATTAAGGGAGTAACAATAAAGTAACAAATTGTCTATTTATGGTTATCAAAGTAATCAGTTATCTCCCTTTTTGAGCTAGAAAGGATCCTAAACAATAAATTCACAATAACAAGCTGAAATTCCTGATCTCAGAAAACCATGAGTGTAAAGGACAGAAAAAATACATATTCAGTCATATTTTAAATATCAGGATTAACTCTTTAATGTTGCATCAGAAATATACTCTGATTATTCTAGCATTATGATGAGTTGGAATGATCAATAATTTGAAAAGAAACATTAATTTCCTAAGCCAGATCTAAAATCTTTTTATTAGTAACTCAAAATAGATAGATACTGTATTCATGTCTTCTGGTTCCTGATAGCCATTTTAATAAATTACCTGAAAAGATAAGGAAATTTAATTAATAGTGAGTTTAGAGATTTAAATGTATTCTATTTAAGAGGTTGAAGATTTTAAACTTCAGAGGAAGTTTTTAGTGAACACATTTTTCAAGTTTATGCTTTGGGCAAAACTACATGAAGGGTTTGTTTGAGGGGAAATTAAAAGAGGATTTTGCTCAAGAATTTCATTTCCTAAATTTGACTTTTATTGATTTATTTTATTTTTTTTTTTTTACTCATAGAAGGTCAGCACAAATTTCAGAATTACACTCATCTGGCATTGTTTTCTACAGAGAGACTAGAAACTAAAGGATTTGCTGTGTAGCTAAAAGTGTATTTACTTACTGGACTTTAAATTCTTGCCTGTGGGATGGTACCTTGATATTCTATCCAGTATTTTGAGAGAGATCAAGAAGTTAGGGGAAGTCATGAGGTTGGAATAAGTATCTCTAACATTCCTTGAATTAATGTATTATCTTCAACTCTTCTGAAAAAATCAAGAAAATTAGTACAATTTCCATTTGCTCTAAGAATCAGACTGTGCCTTTAGTCATCCATGCCAATGCTCTATCAGGCCATCTGCTTCTACATGGTGTGGTATGTGATGCAACTCATACTATGTGGATCCCACAGTCACTCCTGCACCTACTTTACTGTGAAGTGGGCCCCTGGGCAAACGCTATTATGTGTGAGTTTCCCTGTTTGTAGATCCGGCACTACTTAACCCCTGAAAGATTATGCTGCTTGGGCTTCTGTGGAGAGAAAAAGCAAACCCATATCTGGAATATGTATATACGCCTGTGAAGACAAACACTGGCTCTTCTAGAATGAAGGGAACCCAAAGTAGATGACGTGCCAGCAGTGACAAGTTGGTCCCCTTGAGGAATAGTGCCATACCAAGATCTCGGCATTGGTCTCTGTGGCTGGTGGGTTGAACACTTAGAGTTGTCTGTAGTCTCAGTAAATGGAAGCCCATTGGGCCAATGCGGGGTTTCCGTGTCTTGCACCATGGCTACTCTGTTCATGTGCCCGGTTGTGTCAGTTCTGGGAGAGCTGAATACAAAAGCTGGCTGAATCATTTTGTCTATTTGGTTGTTCAGTGCCTCCTTGAAGGTTATGTTTTCTGGTGGATACTAATATGCAATAACAAAAGTCTTCACATTTCACACCCGTTCCCTATGTCCATTCACATGCCTCCACTCCAGACATCCCTGTCTCTGCTCTTCTGGTCCTTTCCTTCTAGTATGCCTGCAATGCAGACCCTGTTCATTTTTGGTTTATATTCAAATGTCATGCTAATCCCTCCATACACCAAACTTAGGCTTTTTCCTCCTTTTTTGTCTGGATGTACAAGATCCTCATATGGCCATAGGTGAAATGAAAACTGAAGGAGGACCACTGAAGCAATTCTGGTACGTTATATGGGAATCTGGGCCAAGCAGCTTACTCAGGCCCTCTGATCATGCTGGGACTCGATTCCATTTTCTTCTTATGATGGACTGTCTTGGGCCCTTATGACATGCTTGGCAGGTCTGACAGAACCCAGTTTGTAATGATCAGTTTCAGAGACATGGCCACTTTGTGCCCCATGATAAAGTGTTCTATATCTTCCAGGGTCCAATATCTTACCATGAGCTATTTCTCAAAAGGAGTGTAATTCTCCCCTGCTGACGGCATGGCAGTGGTCCAGAACCCCAGGGGCCTGTGTCGAGATTCTCTCTCTGCGGCTTGTGGTAACACCACACTGCACCTCTTTTTAACTACTTACTCTTCAAGCACAACTTGGGCTAGATCATATGGCCCAAGTGGCAGGACTGTTTGACTGCAGCCTCAACTTTCTGTGGAGTCTTTTACTGCTCTTGGCTCTACTTAGAGCTGGCAGCTTTTTGTGTCACCTGGTATATCAACCAGAGAAGTAGACCTAGATGTCAAATCTGTTGTCTCCAAAACTGAACAGCCCTTTCAAGCATTGTGCTTCCTTCTCTGTGGTAAGAGATCAAGATGCAGAAATTTTTTACTTTGTAGAGATTGTATCAGCATGCTCCTCACCTCAGGCCCCTTTAAAATTTTCCTGAAGTGGCATGTCCTTGAATCTTCATAAGGCTTATCTCACTCCCTCTGGAGTGGATGTGTCTTACCAAATCCTCCAGAATCTTAGTAAACTCTTGCTCATTCTGATTGAAATGCAAAATATCATCAATGTAATGGAACAATGTGATGTTCTATGGGATATTTTGTTCAAGTGGTCTATATCTCTTTGGACTACATCATGACACAGGTTATGAGAGTTAACATACTCCTGGAGCAAAACTGTAAATGAATATTGTTATTTGTCTCACTTGAAAGTCTACAGTCTCTGTTCTTTATTAATTGGATAGAAAAGAATGCATTTGCCAAATAAATGGCCATATACCATACACCTAATTATATACCATGCACCTTATTAGTGGGCTCTTGCAAGAATACCTTGTCCAGCACAGCAGCTCTGATAGGGACAACTACTTTGTTGAGTTTTGAGTAGACCACAGTCATTCTATAAGATCTATCTAGTTTTCACAGGAACCAAAGTAGCATATTAAATGAATACATGACAAAAACTGTCACCATTGCATCTTTAGATCTTCAAGGATGGCACAACACTCTTCTCAACTCACCCTGGGATGAATTTATTTTTAGATTTAATATCTTGGCTTGAAGTGGGGATGGGTTGGGGAGGTGTCACTGTATTTCATGTGGCCTTCCCTGCTAATCATAGATCTTATTCCACTGAGAGCCAGTGGGGGGTAACCCTCCACTGCCAAGTATGGTAATCCCCATCATGCATTCCACGAGCAGGAAAATGAACCTAGTGGTCCTATTGAAATATAAACTTTATCCGGACTCAACCATTTATTATCTGGCCCTATACATTACCCCTCTAATGAACGGCCACAATGATGTTTCAGGTTTCCAGATATCACCTCCACTCAGATCCAGTGTCCAATAGTCTTTGAAATGTCTGGGTATTATCTTTACTCCAATGCAGAAATACCAGAAAAACCAAATGGTCATAGGTCCCTTTTCAGATAAATAAAAAATGGAAAGCATACACAGCAAAAAGCTAATAACTATCCTGCTGTAAATGGAATCATAACTCTTGCATACCTGTGCCATTTACCTCAGCGATTCATTCAAGCATACAAAAAACACTACGGGCCTATTTTGGAACAAAACTTGTCTTAGATGCTTTAGTTTATATAAAAAAAGAGTTCAGACACAACAGCAGGAGGTTCTGAAATTTGTCAAATTTCTCATTTGACAAAGCACACACATATAAGAAACTATTTTTAAAGATAGTTGTTGGTAATTTAAAAGGATATATGCATATTTTGTTTATGATATTAGTTTATATTCTTTTAAGGAGTTCTAAGTTCTGACTTATGTGATTACTTTATTATTCTTTTTCTGGAAAAAAGTATTGGTTCTAGACCCTTTAAAAAAGTTGAGACAAAGACACTTAAATAAATGGATTAAAATGATGTGGATATTGACTTGTGGCCATCACATGTGGCATGGCACAATTATGGGAGGCAACATCCACAGAGACCATGATGTGACTGGCACCCCCTATGCTGTGCGGCACAGTGCCTGCACAATTGTGTGTAAAGACTCTGCCATTCTGTTAATGGTGTAGTCAGAGCCTAGCACGCAGGAATCAGTAGGAATGTTTTGCCTCATTCTCACATTTGAAAGCTTTGAATGTAAAATTTTGATAAATCCAAATGAGGCTATATATCCCATTATTATAATGTTTATGCACTGTAACGTTTTAATTTGTTAAATGTAAATATTTAAAATGCACAATGAGTTTTGAAAACATTGCTATTTTCTTCTTTAACAAGTAGAGCACAAAAAGCAATTGAACAAACAACAATCAACAAACAAAAACAGAAGAGGTCCAGGCTTCAGTACATGCCAGCGAGGTGGAGCAATTGTTACTATTAGTATTTCCATGTATCGTTAAAAAAAGTAAGTGAATTACACAAGACCATACGCAGAATCACAAATGGAGCTTCTTTAATACTAATTGGAGGTCGAGCTCCATCTCTGTGGGGAGAAGAGGAAAGAAAGCAAGAGAATTTTCTATCCTGGCAAGGTTGGTGCTAGTACTTTGTACCCTTGGAAAGATACTTCTGTTTCATAAACATTCATTGTACTCAGACCTAGGGATACAGAAAGGAATACAATATCTCCTTTCTCATGTTATTTAGACTTGTGGAGGAACACCAAAGATGTGGGAATTAACTGTAATTATTTCTATATACTCTGTACGTAATATACCATGTGTTATAGGCTCTGTGTACTACAATGGTAATTGGATGCAACTACATAGGTCACCTGACCATGAAGTGGGCCCTGCATGGGGGATTCTTCTCTGGAGACAGACTGAGGATGAGTGCCAGTGAGCCTATAGTAGTAGACGTTTTATTGACTCCCTACCATCCATCCCATTCCACCCCGTCCTTACTTGTATAGAATCCATTTTATTGAGATTGAATTGACCCTGACCTCAGATCCAAGTCGATCCTATTTGATATGAACCAATCAATGTAATCTTATCTTTTTCACCTCAGTGAGATGTACAATAACTCAATCCTAAGCCAAACAGTCTCAATTTCTAGACCAGAGTGATCCGTTCAGATTGGTCCAATCAGGTTGAAGTTTACAACTGTTATTTGACTGAGAAAGGATGTTTTTCTCTAGGTGGTATGATATTCAGAGACAAAGTTTTGAACTTCTGTATAACATTTTTCTACCATGAAGGAAGCCAGCCTGGAGACATAGCTCTCAGATATCTGCCTGTCTAACTCCTTCAAGTCCTTATTTTAAGCCAGTAAAAATCCATCATGGCTGCCAGGCACAAACAAAGAAGTGGAAGTGTAGGTTGGGCTACTATAGGCTTTACTGCAACATTTCAAAATTCCTGAAAAAAGAAATGAAAAAGGAGACTACTGGATGATTAATGTAGGCATAAGCCATGCATGTGTAGTAGTAGAAGAAAAAATGCTGTTAGAACAAAACGGGAAGTGTAAAACTGTAACCTGGCTGTTCTTAAGCCTGAATGTTCCCCTTTGGCCCCTCTCAGGGCCTAGGTAAATGTCAACTGTCAGCTACAAGCAGGAATTTTAAAAGGAAAAACAGGAAATTCTAAAAATTTGGAGCTGTGTGGAAGAGGAGAGAGGAAAAAGAAGAAAGAATAAAATTAAGAAAGAAAATTACAAACTAGACTTAGACTTACTTATACTTCTGTATTATATAGAGATGGAAAAAATGACATAAGAAATAAGATAGAAAAACTTAATAATGAATAGGGAAAGAACACTTTCTCTACTCCTCTTTGATAAACTTCGTCTTACATTCCTCCATTACATATTCCAAAACTGTGCCACTTCCTTAAAGCCCCAGCCAATCCATGAGTGACCCACCCTAGGCAAATTGTTTCTCCTACCACAGAAATGGGACACCATCCGAGACCCCCCATGACTCAGAATTCTACCATTCTAATTATAATAGAACCTCCAACTACAAGACTCTTTCTTCCCTTCTCTCAAGTCTCCAAAGAGGAGGTTCCTCACATCTTTGTTGAGGCTAAAACCCCCATCTGTACTCTTCCTCTCATCTCTAGACCTTGGTTTATCTGTTTTGTTTCAAACTTTTATTTTCTACAGAATTCTTCCTTTCAGCTTAGACATATGCTTAATCTCTCCATCGTGGAGAAATTTCTCCAATCCATTGTATAGATTTCTAGCTAGCTTTTAGAAAAAAAAAAAAAGTCTACACTTGCTTCTTCCACTCATACAGTATTACTGAAGCAGCACTGGCAGAGATAATAAATGACCTGATTACAAAATCCAAAGAATTTGGCCTCATTATGACATTTTATTTTTTAATTATTCCTTCTTTGTAGGAACTCTAGGCCCTTGGTTTCTCTGACATTTTCTTTTGGTTCTCTTCCTACATATTTGATTCATTTGCTGAAAATTTTTTGCCTGCTATTTAAATTTCTATGTTCTGACTCAGATCGCTTCTCAGTCTATACCTTCTCCCCTAGGAATCTGTAATTCCTGAAACCTATGTGCTGGTAACTTTCAACTTTATATCTCCACTTTAGACTCTTTTGCAATGTGCCTGACCCATAGAATCTATTGCCTATTAGCTATTTGCACTAAAATATCTCACAAGAAGTCATGTTTTCTTCACTCATCACTGAGTTTTTGTCTCTTATTTCCTATCTTGGTTCAGAGCACACAGTCTCCCAAGCAAGAAACACGCAAATCAAATCAACATCTATCCTTAATTAGTCCCTAAGCTCTTAACACCTCTTGCATGTTCTACTGGAATAGCTTCCTATTCAACTGGTCTTCTTACCTCCAGTCTTACCCACTTTCATCCTGTCTTCTACTTGCTGCCAAGAAGAATATCTCTAATAAAAGTAAAATATAAGTCTGATCATGTTATTTTCTTGTTCAAAATTCCCCCAACAGCTTCCCATCACCTGCAGGATGAAAGCTAAATTATTGCTAAATATCTTTGGC
Organism: Diceros bicornis minor; assembly: GCF_020826845.1. Lineage (NCBI taxonomy): Eukaryota > Metazoa > Chordata > Mammalia > Perissodactyla > Rhinocerotidae > Diceros > Diceros bicornis. Next base: position 30,275,718 of record NC_080764.1, on the reverse strand, counting down.
AGGTGAACAAGAACCTGCATGCTTTAATTCCTGCGTACTTGTCCAGCCACATCTAGCTTATTAAGTAAATTGCTTAGAATTCTCCATTAAGTGCTGCTTCAAGCTCTTGAACTTTTGTGTGTGCTATTCTCTCTAGTCAAACTGGCCTTCTCTTTCTCTTTTCAACTTTGGAACATTGCTATGCATCTTTCAAAACCCAGCTAAACATCATCCATTCAAAAAAATGTTATTCCTGTCCCCAGAAATCCATGCCCCCACCAAAGTATTATCATTGTATCTTAAACCTATTTCTATTCTCATACTTTTCACATAGTACTATAATTTTTGGTCACTATCCTTCGCCACTGTTATTCTATGACCTCCTTGACGGTAAGGACTTTGTCTTATCTAGTTCCTATTCCCAGAACCTAGAATAGTCTGACTCACATTTCATCTCAACAAATGTTGGTTCAAATTAATTAAATTCCAATACATGCAAGATTTTTAAAGAGAATATATGTTATATGAATGCACTCAACTTAGTAAAGGAATGAGAGAAGCTGCCTAGTAATGGGTTATTTAGAAACTTTAGTTAATATGCCATATTTGTGGCACAGGGAATATTTTATGTAAGCTTCCAAAGAAGCTTTTATGTAAGTTTCAGACACTAGTAGAACACAGATTTACTTTGGAGGCTGTACAATTACAAAAGCATTAGGATTTCTTCCACAGAGCAGATCAAGAATAAAGACCTCTGCTCCTTGTTTTCAGTCATGCAACAGTGGATGAAGGCACAGCTGGGTCCTGGTAAAAAGATATCAGGATATATCAATGGTTTCAGGAAAAGTAGCAAATGAATTAAGAGTTTCAGCCAGAGAATAAATGAAGAAAAGGGGGCTGTTGTAAGGGCAAGGGGATGCATACAGCCTAGACAACATTGTTTTGTCAATTGACAGTGAGCAATTTTGGTGGGAAAAGGGACTAACTAAAGACATTCTATAGATGTGACTACAGAAGTATACATAAAATGAATTAAGCAGGGGATACTTTTATTTCATACAGCAAAACTGTTAGATTTGGGAGTGAATTCTAACTAAATCTTGGTAGAATTTTGATAACACTGAAAGTAACCAAATAATATACATAGGGGCAAATAGGAATTAAGGACTTTCTCTTAGAGTTGAGAAAGTGAGGATTTGGATGTTGGAGTGAGTATAAATTGTGAAATGTGGAATTAAAAACGACACCTGTAATAATGTTCATCTTCTAGACCCAGCATCCAAAGCCTTTTCCTCCTTTAGGTCACTTCTCTACCTATGAGTCTCAGTGGGGGCAGAGATGGCCTCCCGTAGAAGTGAAAATTCATTTTACCAGATGCAATATCTCCAGATTCTAACTCTTCAACTCAAAAGTGTTTAATGCAGAGAAGCAAGACTGGTGGGAAATCCATTCTGGCAAGAGTAGAACAGCAGTTACAGATGCATCAAGTTCCAGAGGATGCAATGGCTGTGATTCTGTGAACCTGCCCACCTTCCAGCCTTCATGGTTCCCATGGTACAACAGCTGTGCTTGTGCCCAGTGGTAGTTGCATAGAGGTCTTGATGGGACCAATTCTCTGACATCATTTTAAAGATTGTTCCTGATGATGTGGCCTCTAAGCACAAACTCTAAATATTCTTTAATAAATTCCTTTTCTGCTCCAATCAGCCTGGATTGGTTTCTGATGTCTAAAATTAAGAACCTTGACTGGTCATCTACCTTTCTAACAAATCCAAAACTGTAATCTCCAATGAGCACTTACTGCATGCAGAGAACTCTATGATGTGCTGGGATGAAGGTGTGGGGCAGAGGTGGATACAAAATGTAAGACACAGGCCTGCTCTCCAGGGGCAAACAGCATGAAACAGCCGTAAACTGAGGCTGATGGTGTCAGTGCTAAATTGAAGTGCAAGCTGTGCAGTACAGAAGAGGTAACAATCCTTTCTGACTGATGGCATCATAAAGGGCTTCACAGAAGAGGTAGATTTTTGATTAAGTCTGGAAGAATGAGTAGGATTTTTGATAGGGAAATGTCTGGAATGAAGGAAGTGGGAATTCCTATTGAGAGGTGCTGGGCTTACGGGACATTATAATCAAAAGCAAAGAGGAATTAGAAAATGTAAAGGACCTATATGTAGGTTACTGTTTCACTCAACTATAATCAAGTACCGAGGAACATGATTTTTTGAAACAAGAGAGTTCCCAGGCATGCACGTGGAAGGGTCTAAGCTTTTCCCACAAGCCTGAGTTTTGAGGGTCACATTCCCAGGCCTCTGGGAAGTGTAAATAGTTCAGTGCCTTTTAGACCCAAGTTCCCAAGTTTGGGTGTATTAAGCCTATCTCAGCCTGATTCTTGTTTTGTGTTGTCCACTGTTGCACAAATCATGGGTCAAATGATGATTTTCAACATTTTTTGGAGTAGAAATAATTTCTTCAAAATAAATAATATTCAGGAGTCCAATATTTAAATTTTTATTTATTTATTTTTAAATTTTTATTTATTTATTTATTTTGTGAGGAAGATCAGCCCTGAGCTAACATCTATGCCAATCCTCCTCTTTTTGCTGAGGAAGACCGGCTCTGAGCTAACATCTATTGCCAATCCTCCTCCTTTTTTTCCCCAAAGCCCCAGTAGATAGCTGTATGTCATAGTTGCACATTCTTCTAGTTGCTGTGTGTGGGACGCCGCCTCAGCATGGCCGGAGAAGCGATGCCTTGGTGCGCGCCCGGGATCTGAACCCAGGCCACCAGTAGCGGAGCGCGCACACTTAACCACTAAGCCATGGGGCCGGCCCCAGGAGTGCAATATTTAAAAAATATGAAGAAGATCTCCTCTGGTGGATGGAGACATGGGGATCTCACAGCCCTGCTCTCTGCCCCTTGCCCCCTCCTCACCACATCATGCTCTTTAACACTTCACGTTAAAACTTCTAAGAATTTAGAGAATTCAAGTTTCTAAACCACGGATTAGGCCAAAATGAAATTCCACAGCAAGAACTAGAGGTTGCCTTAGGAGGAGATATGATGGAGGAATCACACTGACATATGTTTGATTTCTCAATGGGCTGTATCAGACTCTTGGAGTCATCTAATCTATATTGTGACATGAAGGGGAGAGGATGAACAAGTAAGCTACATATATAAAGACTTCATGGGAACTCATTATAATTAATAAAGAGAGAAATTACATGTTATAATTTAGGGGATAAAGACATTTTTAGACACAAATAATAATAAAAACAATAATAATTGGATTGAGGTAAGATCTGTTCTGAAGCTAAAGGTAAAAAATGTGTTGTTGCTTAGTATATTGTTAAAAACTAAGATACAACTGTGGAAAGTTTGCTGTTACTGGTTATAGAAAAAGAATTAAAAACTGGCATAAATATGTGTCTATTGCTTTTATAATAAAATAATATGTGATAATTATAACTGAAATACACTTTTCAATGCTAACAAAGTAATAATATAATGAGTGAGTCTTTGATTTCTTTGGGTTCAAGACACTATGAAGAACACACTGAGCTATCAATGTGAGGATTCTAGTGCCAGACCACCCAGGAGCTAATTGGACTCAGTAAAGGGTGTGTTCCATTTGGACGATACGCATGTGTTTTCTGGGAGAAAGATATTTTCAGAGCGTGGTATACTAATCTATACACATATGCCCCAGAGCGGATAGTGAGTTCAAACATGTTTATTCACTCTTCTATGCCAAACCTGGCAGGGTAAGATGTTTCTAAATCTCCCTTAAGACAACAAGTCAAAGTGGGAAGGAGCCTTGAGGGAATAGTGATCTAGGATTCTACACTACCACCCAGGAACCATACAAAACTAGCTATGGATTAACCCATCTTTTCCCTATGTATAAAATCTTAGTTGAGCTTCTCTTCAATTCTAGAATAAGTAAAGAGATGAAAATGTAAGAATAAAAAAGAAAGTCTACAAAGTGTTATCAATGATAGGGATAGAAGAAATTAGTTTTTCCATGATATTAGGAGAATTTCCATTTATAAAAAATATGTATGTGTATGTTATTTACATAAATATTTACATAAAGTTGTATGTGTATATCTACATAAATCTTGATTTATATAAAACTCTCACCATGTTATGAAGTGATGTTTTAGGTACAGTTGAGGTGCCTACCTTCTAGTAGTAGGGTGAGAGTCAATAAACAGGGAAACAGACAGCCTTAGATTGCAATAATTATTAGAGATGAAATAAATGGGGTGATATAACAGTAACTAGGAGAGGCTGTTCTTTCTTTAAATGTTTTAGTTAATTTAATTAATTTTATCTTCATTATAAAGAGGGTTGCCAAGGCAGGCCTTTCTAGGAGGTGCTATTAGAACTTAGTGCTGAATGAAGTTAAATTGCATGTCATGTGAATGTTCTAGGGAAAGAATAGCTCAGGTGGAGGATCAGCATATGTAAAACTCTGAGCAGGAGGCACTTTGGTATGTTTAAGAGAAGTACATGGAGTGCAATGAGTAAGATAGATAATGATGTGAGGAGGGTAGAGAACTAGGCAGAGGTCAGACCACGCACGACATTTTAGGCCGTGATAAGAACGTTGAGTTTACCTCCAAGAAAATCTGGAAGACACTTAAGGGTTTTGGTAGGGGAATGACTTGTCTTGGTTGGCTTTGTAAAAGAACACTTTGATTGCTGGGTGGAGAATGGAGATGCTAGCAGACCACATGGGAGCCGGAAGATTAACTAGAGGCCACTGCTGTAGGCCCACTGAGAGGTGATGGTGGCTTGGGTCGGGAGTGGCAGTGGAAACTGAGAGGAAGGTATATTCCAGAAGCACTTTGAAGGTGAGATTGATGGCTTTCTGGCAGTTTATATGTGGCAAACGGGGTGGAGACTCAAAAGGAGAAGAAGAAGGCGCTAGAATAACCACAATTTTGGCTTAAACAACTGTGTGTATTTGCCTTCCATTTACTGAAAATGGGAAGAGAATGGAGGAGAAACAAGTTTGTGGAAGAAACAAACAGTTCTATGTTAAGCCGGAGATATTTCTGGAACATCCAAGTCAAGATGCCAAGTATACAGCTAGATAGCCAAGCAGGGCTCCTTCATGTACTTGTGTAGCTAAAACCTTATACAAAGGCACCCAGGGGCATCTCCTCAGAGGGATCACTTTTTTAAAACTCCTCACAAAGACTCAGGATATGCTAGATGCAACCCTATGATTTGGATCCAGATTCTAAGTCTCAGTACCCAAAGTATCTTCCAAATCTAACCTCCATTTACAGTGTGCAGGACTCGTAAACATTAAGATTTTCCTCCTTTAGTCATTATAATCTATAAAACGTAATCTATTTCCATTATGTCCAGTTGGAGGTATTTTATTACTTACCCTTCACCTCAGGTGGCCTGCCTGCTGTTATTTTCCAAAGATTAATCCTAGGGGTTATATTGCGTAAGACTGTTCTTTATTTGACCCGAAACATTCCTTCGCTCCTAAAAGACAGACAGGATGTGGCCTGATAGCAAAAGGTTCATGAAGCTCCAGCCCTCGTACAGCTGGCGTCCATTCTCTGCCTGTGGCTGCCAACAGGGCTGGGAGATGGCTGCTCTCCTGAGCGTGTCAGATGCTGCAGCTGGGAAGGTGCAGTTCTCTGGGAATAGCCTCTAGCTGGGCCCCCAAAGTGGGTGGCATGTTTATCTCTCCCCTTGAAAAACAAAAAGTCAGCTGGGAACACATATTTCTATGACAACAACAAATTCAAAGGAGATGCAAATTCCCAGCAAATGTGGACACGGGGAAAGAGGGCGACAGCAGTTGGCCTGATTAGGGGGGAGATGTCTTAGGAGTACATTGAGTCTCGGTCCATTTCAACTTAATTCCGGTCTGAATTGACACAGGATGAAAGGCTTTTGTGAAGAAAATATGTGAAAAAATGAATAATGTCCCAAAGAATGTAGTCTGTACACCGCTTAAGAGGGAGGTCTTAATTTGGTACAAAAAACTAGTGATCTTATGTCAGTCAACAATACTATTGATTTTCAAAATAGGTATTTTATTTGTTAGTATTGGAAATGACTTAATCTAGTCTGCCTTCTGCCTTCATTTAAAAGCCACTTTATTTGTAAACGTATGATTAAAAAATTTTTATTTTGTCATTTGTGTTTTCAATGGTTCAACCTGCCATGATTTTTGCTGTTTTTCAATGCATGGGTACCAATATATGAAATGTGGAAATACTTCATCAGTATTATATAGTAAGATGGGAGGAGGAAAAAAACAAAAACAGTCAGAATGGGAAAACCAAATGGAAGGAAAATCCTATTCAGAATTCTTAATATTTAAAAGGAACAGAGAGAGTGGAAGTCATGATCATGAAGAAGAGTGACACTTCCAGACCAGTATTTGGTGTCATTGCTTTCATTGAATAAAAATGGAAGGAAATACTCCAGAGAGTGTTACAAAATGTTCTCCTCTAAACTGTCTTAGGAATAGCAAGAAATGACACCAAATAGAATTTATTGTTTATTTTAAAAATCACAAATCTAATGCTTACTTATTGTGAATTCTTCAAAAAATTCACAAGAATATGAAGAAAAGGTGAGACTCTCTTCACTGCTGTCTCCTCTTTCCCACTTTAGAGAGGTCATCTCTGTTATAAGTTTATTGTGTAGTTTTCCAGATTGTTCCAATTTCACTTTAAGGGGCCTTGGAGAGGAGGCAGCACGAGGTAGTGGAAAAGCACCAACATGGAAAGGTTACTTTCCAGGTCTGTTGCTCTGTGGCTTTTGGAGAATCCATTAACTTCCTTGGGACTCTGATCCCTGATGTGTAAAATGAAGTGGCTTCCGGGAAGGTGGGGTGAGATTTACTACCAGCCATGGTGTTCTGGATGTCTGTAGGGATATTTTGGCAATTTTGTTGGTCGTAATGACAAGGATAGCCTCCTGATGTTTGTTTCCCTAAGAACAGGGATGCTAAGCATTTCCAAAGCCCAATAAAGAACTGTCCCAACCTAAATCCCAGTAGTCCCTGCTACCCCAGGAAAAACTGGAGCATCAGTGATGTCTCTTCCAACCGACAAAGCCTAGCGTAGAACCGTTATCAGTGATATTGACCAATGCCAACACTTGTTGGCTTACCAAATGAATTTCCTTCTTAGAAACAAAATTTTTGTACATCCCACAAATGTTCTATTTACATTAAAATGGTTTTCTTTGTGTTCAAATTCAACAGGGAAGGTAGTTTTTAAGTCAGGAAATAGTGGATATTTTGGTGATCTCTCAGCTTGCATTTGCCTTTTATTTACATTATTAAGATAGTCTGCTATGGAACCAGTTGTTTTGATTATTCTTTTCGTTCCTTTTTCCTTTTGATATTATGTACATCTCATTAGTTTTTCATTTTTCATAGAAGTTTCCCTCTTTTATCACACATGCAAATAGTAAAGAAAACACAATAATACATATAAATGCACTCTACAGCCTAGAAGCCTCAAAGCTGATGTTATATCCAAGTGATGTTTAATGATAGTTTAATATTCAATTATTTTCTAAATTGCTCCACATGCTCCACAGGGGTCTGGTAGTCAAACCCTTCTCTTATTAATTTTATTTCAAGAAAGCCAGGTTTATAAATTGACCCAATAACAATAATGGTAATAATCAGGAGGTATGGAGCAATACTTTACATTTGTATAATGTAAATGGAAACCTATAGCTTTCACAAAAATCATCCTATGTGATCCTCACAACAAATTTGGGAGGTTGGTAAGCCAAGTACTCCCATTTTCATTTTGTATTGAGGAAAGGAAAGGAATGGTGCAGAGTTAACTTGACATCCAAAGTGTCTTCTTAAAACAAACTCATTTGCTTCAAGGGTTTAAAAAACACCAATGTGAGCTTTAATTTTTTGCAAATACACTTAATCTGGCAAGGTTCTTTCATGCAGCAATAAATAGTATTTGTTATCTTTGAGGGAACGCCAGCTGGTCTCCTTCCTAGTCCTGAGGTAAACAGAAGGCTGCCTGCTTGTCGTGAGTCTGCTCTCGCTAATTAGAGAATCTGTGGTCTGTTTCACTTTAAGGACCTTCTGGAAAATAGTAGTCCCCTTTTTCCTCAACTTTCTCCTCAGCTCAGTGTTAGGAGCTTCTCCTTAAGTGCCCTTCTCTCTTCCATGGGGATAACAGTGAGAAAAGCCCTAAGATCTCTAGATCTTAGGGAGCAGGACCAAAAGAATATCTGGATAAGGAATTAATCCATACATGGAATGAGAGCCATGAGGAGTTTTCATTTTTATTCCAATTTAAACTAAAACAAAGATCCAGCAAAATCCTTTGACTTTAGAGGCTTAAAGTAAACACACCTTACTAGTTTTTTAGTTGAAAATTCTAAAGATCAAGTAAAAAAATTCATCTTTCTCACCCACTTCCACTCAGCCCCCACTACAATTTACTTAGCCAAGACTAAGATATTAAAGCTTGAGTTTTCACAGCCCAATTTCCTCCCCACTCAACTAAAGAATATTCGGTCTTGCCAAGAGACTTTTGGACACTTTTATGTAAATGGAGGTTGCAGCAGGTCAGGGGATAAAATAAAGGCAATGGAGAAAAAAAATATAAGATTAATGTTAAATAAGCTAAAGTCAAGAGTTTTGGGTAGTTTAGAAAGAAGAAGAAGAGACATTTGGGGGAGCCACTTCTTTGTGGGAGATATTTCAAACATAAGACATATGATGAAAGGACATATATTAGAAGTTTTTCTGAGTGTTGAAAGTATACTCTCCATTTCCTGCTCTTGGGTAATTTCAAGAGACACCTCAGTAAAAATGCAATGTGCTTTTAACTACTTCTTGGTTGACAGGCTGTTGTTTGTTTGACAGTGATGTTGGCACTAGGCCACGAGATAGCTAGTTTTTACGTGTATTACGTTTAAAGGTTGACATTTTCTTTGCGGAAGAGTCACCAGTGCATTCATCATACATTCAAAAATGTTAACTGCCTCCTCCCCAGGGATGAAATTTTTTTGCATGACTACGATCAAGCAACATTAAGCAAAGAAAGAAATGACAACGAGGTCCCAATACTAACCACAAACATGTCTATGTTCTTTTTTGTTTATTTTTACTTACATCCCCTTGAATATTTTACTTAATTTTCCTTAAATATATATATACATATATATATTTTTTTACCCTCTGGAACTTTTCTTGGTATCGGTCTTGGTACTTGGTACTTAGTCTTTGCCTGGTACTCACTCATATATTGAAAAATGTAAAATTTGGAAAATAAGAGCTGTTCCTGTTTTTCAATTTGATTCCATATTTGAATATCCACCCTGTTTCCAGAATGTGGAGGATATAAAGGTGAACATGGAACATTCTCTGCCTTTAATAAGAAAGAATTATACAAATACACTGGCACACATCATGTAAGATGAGTTAAGACAAATGCCTGCTCCACATACATTAACATAAATCTGCACAGAGAAAACAGCCAAAACACAAGCCTTCCTAAAATCATGTTGTTACTTCCATTTATTATTCACTGAATCTTGAAAGCATTTGGGAAAACAAGACATATGTCTATTTCCTGCTTACCCTATGACTGTATTAAAGACTCATCTTTAGGTAATTAGAGTTTTTCTAAAATATGAATAATTCATTTCTCCCTAAAGTCACATATGCTGACCAGAAGTCTCTACTATCTCTGGAATGGTGTGGTTTTCAAGCACCATCATTTCTCTTAAGAAAACTTCCTGGAACTTAGGAAAATTGGGTAGAAACTCTTCAAAGTCCTCTTAATATCATTTCTTGCCCTATCCAGGTGGATGTTCTTTATTGGAAATTTCATATCTTTCCCTTCAGGCAGTTTGTTAAATTGTTGCTTTTATGCCTGCTCATGGCCCTACTTCTGAAAAATGAAAATAAACTCAAAAGGATATTTGCAATAGTGATTTCTCTAATTGGAACAAAGCCAAACCTCTGTGTATTATATATTCAGACTAGTTATGAAAATTGACATCACTTTTGTCTCTACCTTCAAACCTGCGAATAAATATAAGTGATTAGTGTGTATGGCTTTAAAAATAAAACCTTGGGGACCAAACCACAAAATATCTTTTGTAAAGTTGACAGATCATGGGATGTTTTGTAACTGACTCACTATGAGTCATCAACAAAATCCTCTACCTGTAACTTCGACACTCTACCTTCATTTTGTTATTTTAGTTTAATTATGTCTCACCTTTGAGGTCACTGCTTGATCCTTTGAACGTCACATTATCAGAATATACCAATTTTTTGTTGTTCTCGTATACCGAGCTCTAGGTCACTGCATTCATTTCTTAAAGAGTTTCCTAGCTCAGTCATTCTTTCCAACATTGCTTATGTGATCATTCGTGATGATTTCAATAGCCACATAAATAATCCTTCCAATTTTCTGGCTTCTCTGTTCCCTGACATCCACTCTTCCATTGACCTTGTCTTTCACCCTGTCTCAGTCAACCACTCTCTTGCTCATACTTCAGAGTTTTTCATGATCAGTCAATGCCACTCCTCCATTTTAATTTCAGTTAGCCCACTTTTGACCTCCACTTCCCTCACATCCCATCTCTGGCAATCCTGCAGCTATTGGCCATGTGAACTTTTCACTGCTCCTGCCATGCCCATACTTCTCTCCTCATTTAGTTTAGATTTCAACATTGGCATTATATTCATTACTTGGCACATATATTCAATTCCACCACTCTCTCTCCCTTCATCTCACCTGGCTGGCAATACCCAGAACCTTGGTTACATCCCCTTTTCCACCTGGATTTCAGCATCTAGATCCACATGATTAAATATGAGAAAAATACAAAAACATCCATTGTCACTAACTTTAATTAATACAGATCATGTCATTTTTCTTTGAAAATGCTCAAATGACATACAATTTCATTAGAGTAAATGCTGGTGGCTTACAGGCCCTGAAAAAATCTGGCTGCCTTCCTCCTCTCTGACCATGTCTCCTCTAATGCTTAACCCGCTCCAGCCACTCCAGCTGCCTTACCATTCCCCAAACACATTAAGCACAACCTCATCTCTGAGTCTTTGCACTTGCTTTTCTCTGCCCTTGGAAATGCTCTTCTTCCAAGTAGCTGATAGCAACATTCTTAGCACCTTCATGTCTTGTCTACCTTATCAGAAGCCTCCCTCACATTCTTTCTCAAACAGCAATTCTCCCCCACTCCTTCAACTTCTTGTCCCCCCTTCTGCCCTACCTAGTTACATTTTTTTCATACCACTCAAGACTAATATATTAAATGGTTTATTTATGCATTTGTTTATTAATTTCTCCACTCAGATTAGACTGGAACTGCAGAACAGCAGAGATGTTTGTCTGTTTTTTTCACTGCTATATCCTCAGCGACTGAAATAAATAACATATATATTATCTGTATAGAACATATACGTGCCACATAGTAGACATGCAGTATGTATTTGATGAATAAATTATTGATTTCCTCTCCTTTGAAAAGTGACTTACGCATATGTGATTAAATCAATTCATTATTTTGAAATTGATCTAAAGTTATGATAATTATGTAAATGGCCCCAATCTGGACTTGTGACTGAGTATCTAAGGTATTTTTTACTCAGATTCAATTGGATATATCTTTCTCTTTTGTCATGTAAATCCTGTTCCCAGCTTTTAAGTGCAGTGCTACTTTAACGGTGTCAGATATACAGAGAATGATTTCAGCATTTTTTGCCAATTTATCCTCTTTACAAGATAACTAAAATTCTGTCAGTTTTTTGTTTGTTTTAGGGCTTCACCTTTTTTTTTTTTTTTTTTTGCTGAGGAAGATTCACCCTGAGCTAATATCTGTTTCCGATTTCCTCGTCTTTTGCTTGAGGAAGATTAGCCCTGAGCTAACATCTGTGCCAATCTTCCTCTATTTTGTATGTAGGTCACTGCCTCAGTATGGCTGACAAGTGGTGTATGTCTGCGCCTAGGATCCAAACCCGCGAACGTGGGCCACTGAAGCAGAGCACACCGGACTTGAACCACTCATCCAGGGGGCTAGCTGAGGGCTTTGCCTTCTTAAAGAAAATAAGACTATCTCAAATGAAGAACAAGAATATGCCATTGTTCCTAAGAGTGTATCTCTTGTCAAAGTCACTAAAACAGAATTTTGCTCTGAAATTTTCTCCTCAAGTGTAGAAAAGCATGGATTCCAGGATGAAGGTATTCACTGTGCAATTAAGCCAGCACTGTCTGTGTAACCCCTCTCTCCTGCATCTGTGGAATCTCAAAGAAACACAGCAGTGCCTTTCTTTCTTTCCAGGACATGTACATCACTATGGGCCTTGTTAATCATTGAAACTCCCAACAAACAACAAATCTCTGGTGTAACAGCTGTTAGCGGCCATTAAAAAACAACAACAACAACAAAAATAATAAAAAACTTCAACATTAAATTTCTTAATTCAACCAACAGAAATACTGCTTGTAAACTTTTAATTATGAGTTAGATGTGGCTTAAAACTGGTAGAAATTTGGTTAATATAATGTATTTAATCATTTTTTGGCTCATAGTTGCTGTTAATAGTCAATTCTGAAATTACAGCTCAGTAATAAATTCTAGGAGGAAACAAAACACATTTTCCTCCATCTCTCTGAATATTATATATTAAAAAAACAACTGTGGGCCAGCCTGGCGGCATAGTGGTTAAGTTCGAGGGCTCCGCTTTGGGGGCCCAGCCCGGGGTTCACAGGTTCGGATCCTGCGTGCACCCTGACACACCACGTGGCAAGCCATGCTGTGGCAGCGTCTCATATAAAGTGGAGGAAGAGGGGTACAGATGTTAGCCCAGGGCCAGTCTTCCTCAGCAAAAAGAGGAGGATTGGCAATGGATGTTAACTCAGGGCTAATTTTCTTCACAAAATAAACAAAAAACAAAAAACTGCAACAACAGTAATAGTATTTATTATTTAATGAGCTGACACTGTACCAAGAGCAGTGTTAGTTTTTACTCTTTTATTGCTGTAATGTTGATCTTCACTAGAACACAACAAGGAAACACTTTCAAAAGGAAGCAAGATCTAAGTTGAGACATATGATTTAGCAGGAAACAGTTAAAAACATGATTTGCACTTTGGATAGGGAGGAATGATCCAGACAGAAGGAAGAGTAATTTGAAGGGCTAGTGGTCGGAGAGAATATAGCAAATAAGGCATATTATTTCATATGAAACTAGCGCATGTAATTTCCCAGGGCTCAAGTGTAGGCTATAGGCGCAAGAATGTGTTGGAGTAAATGTGGACAAATGGCCAGAAGAGAACTTCAAGCTTAGTCAAGAGGTAAATTGTTTAGAGATATGTAAGCCACAGCTGCATTAAAGACTTTGGATTTTATCTGGGGAAAAAAGGTAATTATTGCTCTTTCTTTCTTTTACTTATTTTTTTCTACCTTTCTTTTTGTTCCTCTTTTCTTTCCCCTCATTTCTTCCTCCCCCCACCTCCGTATTTTATTTAAGCGCAAGAAGTGTCATTAATTTATTCAATAAATCCTTGTTGAGCACCTACTACACGTAAGACACTCTGCTAGATCCTGAGAGAAGTTACTCAGCAAGACAGACCTGATTCAATCCCTACTGACACTTACAGTCTGGTAGACAAGCTTGACATGTCTACCCAGGAAACTGAAATAAACCCAGTGCCATTTAACATTAAAAACAGAGAAATGTCAAGGCTGGTGGGGTGGCATAGTGGTTAAGTTTGCGTGCTCCACTTTGGTGGCCTGCGGTTTGCGGGTTCGGATTCCGGGCATGGACCTCCATACTGCTCATCAAGCTATGCTGTGGCAGCGTCCCATATGCAAAGTGGAGGAATATTGGCACAGATGTTAGTTTAGGGATAATCTTCCTCAAGCAAAAAGAGGAGAATTGGCAACAGATGTTAGCTCAGGGCCAATCTTCCTCACCAAAAAAAATATATATATATGTGTGTTATGCTATAGTAAGAATAAATTTTAAAATTTAGAGAACATGACTGATGTCCTAAAAATATAACTTACCATTTGTAATCTAGGTAGTGGAAAACTTGAACAAATCAATAACCATAGAAGAGGATGGGAAAGGAATTAAAAAACAACTGAACAAAAAAGATACCTAGTCCAGCTGGTTTTACTTATTTCTTAATAACTGTATCTGTCTTCCTGGGTTGCCATAATGTAGTACCATAGACTGGGTGGTTTAAACAACAGATATTTATTTTCTGACAGTTCTGGAGACTAGAAGTCCGATATCAGAGTGCTGTTAGAGTTGGCTTCTGGTGAGATCTCTCTTCTTGGCTTGTAGATGGCCACCTTCTCACTATCTTTACACATGGCCTCTTTTCTGTGCATGTACGGAGAGAGGGATCTCTGATGCCTCTTCTTCTTCCTATACAGACACCAATCTTATCAGATTATCAGATTAGGGCCCCATCTTTATTATTATTATTATTTAAGTTCAATTACCTCTCTAAAGCCCCTATCTCCAAATACAGTCACATTAGGGATTAGGGCCTCAACATGTGAATTTCGAGGAGACACAATTCAGTCTATAGCAATAATCTTTATAGACTAAGTAATTTCTGTTACTTAAACTAATACAAACCACAGAAAAAGAAAGAAAAAAAGAACATCAATCTCTATCGAAGAATATAAAAAAAACAGTTCCCAACTTCTTTTATGAGGCTAGCATAAACTTAATGGCAAAACTTAACAGAGACATTAAAAGAAAGTAAAATTATAAGGTAATCTCACTTACAACTATCAAAGCAAAATTCCTAAACGAGATATTAGCAAACTGTATCCAGCAATAATTAAAAACATATAATCAAAGTAAGTTAATGACAAAAGTGCAAGATTGATTAACATTTGAAAATTTATAATAATTCTCCTAATTAAAAATAAGAAAAATTATATCAATAGATGGAGCAAAAGCAAATTAAAAACTTCAACATGAATTTTTGATTAAAAAAACAACTCAGCAAAATGCAAATAGAAGAAAACTTTCTTGCTCTAAAACAGTTATATAGTTAATGCAGAAATATTCAGAGCTTTTCCTTAAAAATGGGACAAAAGATAAAAATCCTCAACATTGTATAGGAGTTCTTGGCAAATGCAAAGGGCAAGTAAGGAAAATAAAAGGCACAGTGACTAGAAATGAAGACAGAAAACTCTCATTATTCATAGAAGACATGCTTGTGCTATAGGAAATCCAAAATAATCTACAGACAAACTATCAGAATTACTAAGA
This sequence comes from Diceros bicornis minor, assembly GCF_020826845.1. Classification (NCBI taxonomy): domain Eukaryota; kingdom Metazoa; phylum Chordata; class Mammalia; order Perissodactyla; family Rhinocerotidae; genus Diceros; species Diceros bicornis. The sequence continues at coordinate 30,260,435 of NC_080764.1, read as the reverse complement.
TACAAGGTCTCTGGATACAACATCAATATGCAAAAATCAACTGTATTTTTCACTCCAGCAACAACAAATGGAAAAATAAATAACATTTACTACAGCATAAAAAGCAATAAATCTTTCTGGAAAATGAGTGACACCACTGCAAAGAAACCAAAAATTAGCATTGAGAGGAATGAAAGAAGACCTAATGATATAGAAAGATATAGAAGACTTAGTAACATGCTCATAAACGAGAAGACTCAATATTGTTATTATGTCAATCTCCCAAAATTTATTTATAGATCCAATTCAATCCCCATCAAATTCCCAGCATAATTTTCCCTAAAATAGATAAGAAATATTTACAAATTTTATATGAGATACAAAGGGTCAAGACAGCCAAGACAAGCTTGTACAGGAGAACAGTTAGCAAACTTAAAGTGTGTATGGCAATTTATTATAAAGCCACTGTAATTAAGTGAGTGTGTTATTAGAGTAAGAACAGACAAATCAACCAAAGAGACAGAATACAGAATCCAGAAATAGACCTATACATTTATTTGTTATTTACTCGTTTATTTTAACAAAGATGGCAATGCTGAGCAGTGGAGAAAGCACGTTTTTTCAGTAAGTCATCTAGGTCAATTGGATACCCTTACAGAAAGAAAATGCACTGTTACCCCGCAACACACCATACACAAAATATATACTCCAGATCTGTTTGCAAAAGGTAAGATAATAAAAATTCTGTAAGATAACATAGTTTTCTTAAAAAGCACCCAAAAATCACCCAGCCATAAAAAGAATAATTAAAAATTGGACTACATTAAAATTAGGATTTTTTTTTTGGTTCACCTAGACACCATTAAAATCACGAAAAGGCAAGTCATAGAGCAGAAGAAATTTGCAACTCCTATAGAATATAGAGTCTGTATCCAGAGTAAAAAAACTACAATCCAATTTTTTTAAAAAAGAATGACAAATAAACCATAAGAAAAATGGGGGGGGGCCGGCCCGGTGGCGCAAGCGGTTAAGTGCGCACGCTCCGCTGCGGCGGCCCGGGGTTCGCTGGTTCGGATCCCGGGCGCGCACCGACGCACTGCTTGGTAAGCCATGCTGTGGTGGCGTCCCATATAAAGTGGAGGAAGATGGGCACGGATGTTGGCCCAGGGCCGTCTTCCTCAGCAAAAAAAAAGAGGAGGATTGGCGGATGTTAGCTCAGGGCTGATCTCCTCACAAAAAAAAAAAAAAAAAAAAAAAAAAAAAAAACGTAAAAAAAAAAAAGAAAAATGGGGGAAAAACTGAGCCATCACTTTATGAAAGAGGATATTGAAATGGCTAAGTATTTGAAAATATGAACTTAATTAATCATCAGAAAAATGCACATTAAGCTACAATGAGATTCATAACCTTCATATTGGATGAAATTTAAAACACTAAAAGTTGAAGTTCTGCCAAACATATAAAAGAATTAAGACTTTTATAAACTGCTGGGGGGAGTGCAAGTTGGTGCAACCACTTTGGAAAACTGGCAGTTGTACCACTCCTAGTTATATACACAAAATGAGTATAAGCACCTTTGTACTAAAACACAGAAGAATACTATTCATAGCAGTATTATTAGTAATAGGCAAAAACTTGAATATCGTAACAGTAGAATGGATCAATAAATTGTGATATGCACATAGAATATAATAAAACACTGAAAATGAACAATCACTATAACACGCAATATACTGGTGAGTCTTACAAACAAAATGTTAAGCAAAAGAAGGTAAACACAAAAGATTCATACTGTATTGTGATGGTTAATTTTATGCGTCAACTCAACTGGGCCACGGATGTCCATATATTTCGTTAAACTTTTTCTGTGTGTCTGTGAGGAAGTTTCTGGATGAGATTAACATTTGAATCAGTAGACTGAGTAAAACAGATCGCTCTCCTCAGTGTGGGTAGTCCTCATCAAATCAGTTGGAGGCCTGAATAGAACAACAACAAAAAAAACGTTAGGATGAGAAAATTTACTCTCTCTGCCTGTTTTACAGCTGGGGCATGGGTCTCAGGTCTTCAGTCTCAAATTCAGACTGAAACTTACACCATCGGCTCTCCTGGGTCTCCGGTTTGCCAATGGAAGTTTGTGAGACTTCTCAGCTTCGGTAGCAATGTGGGCTAATTCCTTTATTATTTATTATAATTCCTTATAATCTGTCTCTTCCTCTCTTTATATATATCTATATCCTATTGGTTCTGTTTCTCTGAAGAACTCAGACTAGCACATGTATGATCCCATTTATGTTAAGATGTTAAGTGCAATACTATGAAAACCTTTCCTACAGGGTTAGAAGTCAGTTTAGTGAGTTTAGTTTAATTTAAGGAGAAGTTCAGGCATATATGCAGGTCATGTCTTATTTTTCACCTGGGATTAGTTTTCATGTGCTCACTTTGTGATAATGAATCGAGTTGTCCACTTATGATTCAGCACTTGACCATATGCCAATTTACTTCAACAAAAAATATTTTAAAAGATATAACGTTCAGAAATGAAGAATCAAAACCACCTCTTTATATACAGATTACGTTGTCTGGTATATAGAAAATCTAAAGACTCTATAGGTAAAACATTACATTAAACAAATGAGTTTAGAGAGTGCTGGCTATAAGATTAATAAAAATCAATTGTTTTTTCTATACACCAACAACAAACTCTTAGAAAATATTTTAAAAATAAATATTTGTCATAATAACAAAAAATAATAAATATCTAGAGAAAAAAATCCAACCAAGATGCTCATGACATCTACACAGAAAAAATATAAAACATTTTGAGACAAATTAAGAAGACCAAAATAAATGGAAGGATATATCATAGTTATGAATTGGAAAATTCAGTGTTTTAAAGATTTCAGTTTTTCTCAAGCTGATCTACAGATGCAATGCTATTCAAATAAAAACCTCAACAGATTTATGTGTGGATGTGTGATTTGAAAAGCTAGGTCTAAAATATATTAAGGATATGTATAAAGGCAAGAATAGTCATGACACTCTTGAAGAAGAGCATTGTGTGAAGATTTACTCTGCTGCATGTCAAAACTTTGTACTAAAGCTACACAACAAAGACGGTGTGATACTGGTGTGAGGAGGGGCACATTGCCCGATTGAACAAAATAGAGAGTTCAGAAAAATAATTCTTCGTGTATAGACACTTAGATCATGAAAAGATGACACTGAAAAGTGGGGAAACGATAAAGTAAATGATTTCTTTGATATGACACCAAAGGCAAGGCAACAAAAGCAAAAATAGACAAATCAAACTCCATAAAAGTTACAAACTATCATACGTCAAAGAACTAAGCTGTAAACAGAGTGAAAAGGCAACATATGGAATGGCAGAAAATATTTGCAAATCATATATCTGATAAGAGATTAATATCCAGAATATATAGAGAGAACTCCTACAACTCAACAACAAAAAAACAAACAACCCAATTCAAAAATGGGCAAAAGACTTGAATAGACATTTCTTCAAAGAAGATATATGAATGGCCAATAAGCACACGAAAAAATGCTCAACACCATTAATTATTAGGGAAATGCAAATAAAAACCACAATAACTGCATGTGTAATTGTCCCAAAATGAAAACAATCTTTATGTCCATTAAAATAGAATGGATAGGGGCCAGACCGGTGGCATAGTAATTAAGTTCGCATGCTCCGCTTTGGCAGCCTGGGATTTACAGGTTTGAATCCTGGGCACGGATGTGCGCACCACTCATCGGGCCATGCTGTGGTGGTGTCCCACATGCAAAATGGAGGAAGATGGGCACAGATGTTAGCTCAGGGCCAATCTTCCTCAGCAAAAAGAAGAAGATTGGTAACAGGTTAGCTCAGGGCTGATCTTCCTCACCAAAAAAAAAAAAAAAATAGAATGGATAAATAGAACAATGAAAATGAAGAAACTAGATATGCGTAATAAATATGAATCTGCAATACATAATGCTGCTTCCAGACACAAAAAACAGACATCATATTATTCCTTTTGTGTATTGCTCAATAAAAAGAAAAATACAAAAAAGCAAAAATATATAGTGTTCAAAGTTAAAGGGATTACCTTTTGAGAGAAGGGAAAGGTAGCAATTTAGAGATGGCATGGCAGGGGGAATTTTGGGTGCTGGTTATAGGCTGGTTCTGATCTAAAAGTGGTTGCTTAGATGTATGCTTGGTGTTAATTCATTGAAGTATACATTTATATTTTCTTATACTTTTCTTTAGATGTATTCTACTTAATTAAAAAGAACACATCCTAATTGCAACAAAATTACAAATACTTAGTAACAAAATTAGTAACACAAGTACGTTGCCTATATGAAATAAACTATAAAACAAAACCTGAATAAATTGGCGGATGACCTAGGTTCAAGAATATATAAAGGCATCCTACAAATTGATGAAAAGCAACTAAAAAGGAAAGAGTCAACAAAAATTGGTAAAAGAGATGGACAGGCAATTCATAGGAGAGACAACGCAAAGGTTGAAAACGTTTATTTCAAAGGTATCAATCACACTTCAAAGGAAAACTCAGGAAAATGCAAGTTAAAACAACAATAACATAACATATTTTACTAATCATGTTTGCAAAATTTTATAAAATACCTATAACATTCAGGTCTAACAATGTGAGAAAATAGAAACTTTCTTAGCCATAGTGGGAGAATGTTAATTGAAACTTTTCTTGAAAATAGTCTGGCAGTATCTATCATAATTAAAATGTCATAAGCCCTTTGTTTAGCTCCTACCAAAAAGATAGCACCATATATAAAAACATATGTACAATATTTTTACTTGCTTGTATTATTGCTTATAATGGCAACATAGGGAACAATCTCAGTGTCGATCACTGATGGAATAAATCTTTGTCTATTCATCTGAAGGGCTGTCCATAATCCATTACAAAATGAAAAAAGAAAGTTGCAAAAAAATATGGTCATATCTTGGTGCTGTAAAAACTTTGCCACACAAACTTATTTATCTGTATAACGGTTTGTAAAAGACATTGATAATCTATTACTCTCAGAATTATGGGAGTGGAGGAGGATGGAGGTCAGCTGGAGATATTTTCAACTTGCTTTTATTCCTCTTTATTGTTTCATTTGTTGCAATGAGCATGTATTTATATTTTTTTAAATCTAAGAATATTCATAAAGAGAAATGTTTCCTTCACAGATCAAACACGGCATTTCTTTCTTTTCTGTGTAACCTCATACTTTTAGCTTCATCCACTTAGAGTTCCCAATACCAGTTGTTTCTTGTCCACTTTCATTAACTTGCCTTGAAAGTGGTTTAGCTATGCCAGCCTTTCTTTTGTATAATGGTTATTTACATCCTACAAATATATGTACAGTGTGTTAAGAGAGCTCTGCAGCCAAGTTTAAAAGGGGATTCTGGTAAAATCTTTCCACTTACAACACTTTTATCTCTTAATTTACTGTAGTTCATTGCTCTACTTTTGTTTACCTAAAGATGTCATCTAGGTTCTTTATGCTTTGCCAGCACCCAAAGGCGCACTTTTTTTCTTGATGCATTCCAGTTTCCATAGCACTCTTTGCTGGCTTGATTCTCTAAGAGACAATCCTTTTATTGTATGACAAAGACTCTAGATTTAACCCAAGATAAATGTTGAATATTGCTTGGGGTCCTGGAAAGCACTAGAAGCTCTGTGAAAGAGCGGCCCTACCTCTAAGTTAAAAGCAGCCTGTTTGAACTTTCAAATGCACATTCCACTTCAGTGTACTCTGTCACCATATGATTCTGTACCCTGGGCTCACCTTGACAACCCAAAACCTATTATTACTGGATCAGGTTCTTTCCTCTGGGAATTCACGTAGAACACAAACTCTAAGATCACTCATTTTTTTCTCTTTCTAAGCATTATTATTATTTTAAATTTCAGGCTTTCAAAGTCACAAATGGCTTCAAATGTCTTTATGGTCAAGCACAGACTCTTTTCATGGTTCTCCAGATGCTACAGAGATAGTTTAAGCTAGTAAAATTCCATCCAAAAGCTCAATCCAACCAGTTGTCCAAACAAATCTGCCTCATACCACTCCCTCTTCAACATTCAATGGTTGGAAGTCCTGTAGAAAACGTTCAATCTAAACCCTGCTCTCCTCCCCCGTCTCATCAACCACTAGCTTGCTTTGGTTACTTTCACGTTTCTCCTGATTAATACAGTAGCCCTCTTTCTGAGCTTTTCAGCTCTAATTTTCCTCACCATATTAATCCTACCACCACACTTCTGCCAAAGTTATTCCTTCAAAACCAAGAACCCAAGCTTCTCAATTCCCTCCTGACAGAACGTTGATGTTTCCCCAATACCTACAAGAAAAAGCTAAAGACTAACATTATGAAAGTCTCTCCCAATTCATTTCTGCCAGTCTTTCTGATCTTGATGCCAATATTCTGCTAGATTTGCCCTCCCCCAAAGATGGCAGGCTTTGTCATGCCTTCTTGCATTTGGATATACTGTTACATTTCTGGGAATGCCTTTCTGACCCTGTTATGCTTGGTGGATTCTAACTCACCCTTTCAGACTCTACTCAAGTGTCACAAACTCTAAAACCTTCCCAACGCCTTTAGGCAAATAATTGTCTCCATAGTGCTGTTCAGAGTTCTAATTCAGCATGTATCAGATTGTGTTTTAACCATCCGACTACGTAGCTGACTCCTTCCTTAAATCATGAGTTCCTCAAGGCCAGGGATGATAATCTTATACCCACAATGTTGAGTTCAGTTCCTGACATGGAGGAGTCCAGTGTGTGCTTATTTGAGGACACAGAAATGACAGAATAAACAGAATTATTCCACAGTAATCAGGACTTTTAATATTCCATAAAGCCTCTTGTTAAAACTTGTCTAAATAAGATCAGGAAATGAATCAGAGAGACGTCTCTGTTATTTTGTTTAAAGAATATCCTCTCATAAACTTCTGTTGAGATTCACTGGAAAATGACATCAATTTCCTTCATTTCAATTGTGGACTAAATAGTATTACTAAAACATTCTACTCTTAAAAACTGAAAATTCGGTTTCCAGACTGCAAAATGTCTCAAACTCTTGTCTCTTTTCTCTATTATGAAATCAAGGTTGCATTTTGTTTTCCACTCAAAATTTGTTTTTACTCCAGGAGTTCTTAGAGAAACCTCTTGTGTTAGTGAATTTGTGTTCAAATTGCAAATTCTGCTGCTCAATTTGTGATATTTTTTCTCCCCCACTTTAACTATGATTTATCTATTACAGTCACGGTATATAGCTTGCTAAAGAATATTTGAATATATGAAGAGAGAAAGAAAGATTTAAATCTCACCTCACACATATACACTTCAAGTAAGGGATCTGCTACTTAGAAAGCCTAAGTCACTTACTAGAGTGAACAACCATCCTGGTTTGCCCAAGATAAAGAGGGATCCTTGGATGCAAGACTTTCAACTGTAAAACCAGGAAAGTCCCAAGCAAATCAAGAGGAGCAGTTCACTCTGTCACTTACCCAAGGTCACACAATAAGTGACAGATACAAAGTTCAAATTCAGTCCGTCAAATACTACCAAATTTTATATTCATTCCACATGCTGCCTTCTTGATTTGGATTTCATTCACAACATTTATTTCCACATTGTAAGTCATATTGTGTCAATAATTAAGGTTTTCAAGAGTAATAGAGAAATGAGAACATTCTGGTGAGGTATTTTAACTGAATTTTAAATTATGCATCAGTAGCATAGTCTGATTTCAGCTACAGATGTTCATATTCTAATTACCTGGCAAAATTACTAGCTAATAGATTTATTTTGCATACTGTTACATTATAAAACTTTTAAAAAATTATTTAGGAACTAACTGTTGAGACTCTCAAATTAGACTATCACTTTACACTCACTGGGAAAATAAGAAGTACTTAATTTTTTGTGAACGCTCATAAAGCTTTTAATGTCCTTCAATTTCTTCCCCAAACCATGCCCCTCCAATATCAATATCACAGAAATTTACAATATATGAAGAAGAAGATAAGTGATAACATTGCATTGATTTGAAGAGAAAGGGAACAGGCTGATAGGTAGGTTATGGAAAAGAGTGTCAAGACAAATTGGATGAGGGGACCGTAAAGATTTAAAAATGATGGCATGTACCTCTGAATAATTCTAGTAATCTTCTCCAAAAGATATGTGGCCTTAATGTATTTAGTCTTGTGAAATTTCTTCACCAACCTCTGTGTATTTCTAAAGAAATACTGCACCCTTTCTTGCATATAATTTCTAAAGCTTCAATTTCTTTTGATTATTTTCTTTCGAGGTATTCTTGATAGAATGCTATAGATACAATTATATTTTCAAATGTGTCTTTGACAATAATGTGGAACTTAAGTGTCTTAATATTAGAAAATATTGAAAGCTGGCCCTGTGGCCTAGAGGTTAAGTTCAGTGTTGCTGAACTTTAGCCGTCTGGGTTTGGTTCCTGGGTGCGGACCTACACCATTCGTCGGCAGCCATGCTGTGGCAGTGACCCTCATACAAAATAGAGGAAGATTGGCACAGATGTTATAGCTCAGGGAGAATCTTCCTCAGCAAAAAGAAAAAAACAAAAAAGAAAGAAAACATTGAGAGAATGGAGGTTATAGATTTATTTGACAAACAACAGCATGGTAATGGTACAAATTTTAGACCAAGGGTCAAGAATTTTGAGTACATGTTTTCATTCTGCTTGTGATTAGCTAGGTAACCCTAAGAGAATCATGTGATTTCTCTTTTCAGTTTTCTATTAGTAAAATGGTAAATAAAATAATTGTCTTACCTTGCCTATGGGCATAGAAAGAAGTCCATCTGTGTGACCATGATGCATGCTGGGAAGGAGAGTGTGTGGTAAATTTAAATAAGGAGAAAGACTGTAGCAACTGCAATAGCTCTATGTGAACTCCAAGAGAAGCTGAGAGGCTTGGAGGCAATATGATTTGGATACAAGTCACAAAATACTTGAGCTCCTTTGGGGAATTCTTATGCACCCTCAAGTTTATGAATATTGTAGCACATCCGTGCTTCTTACACTTTACTGTGAATACATATTATCTAGGGATCCTGTTAAAATGCAGATTATAATTCAGAAGGTCTGTGGTTCATTTACATTTCCCACAAGCTCCCAGGTGATGTTAATAGTGCTAGTCAAGGTACCACACCTTGAGTAGCAAGGTAGAAGTCCTTTGCTTTCTACAGTGATTAAAGGTACATTGAAGATAAGTGGCACTGTGATATAGTCAAGAGGTGTTCCATGTACTAGCCATTACAGTAAGAGACTGATTTGGAATTTGGATAGAGAGATATGAATTTGAGGTAGTAATACGACAAGGGAGATCCCCAAAATGGGAAAGGATATCTAAGAAGAGATTTAAAAAGTCTTCAGGTAATCTGTGGTTGAGAAAATGTTGGGTACATAGAATATAGAGGCAACTTGCTTAAAAACAAAACAGCAAGGTAGAGAATGTGGTGCACAAAATTTGTGTAGACAATAACAAATTTGAGCAAATTTCTTAATAAACAGTCAAAATGAATGGAGACAGATGCAGTTGGGTCAGCTTCAAGGACTTAAATGAAAGAAGAACTTAAAAAATTGAGTGGTAACATCTGCATGATGTGGGGAAAATCCAAAAGCCATTAAGAAAAAGGGACACAGGATGAAGAAGCTTTTGAAGAGAAGAGGAAAATTAAGATGATTTTCAGGTGGTGTCAAGACAAAAACGCAAAGAAAACAGAGTCATACGGATGTTACAAGTCATCTCTTTGGGGAATGTAACCCTTGCTGAGAAGAGTGAACAGAAGAAGGGTGGAAAGAAGAAATGGGAGAAGTTATCTAGAGAAGCAATTAAGGAAAGAGGCTATAGAAAATGAGATAACGCCTGCTGTGTTTTGAACTAAAGTGACCATAAGATGTCAAAGCAGAAATTGAGAAGCAATAGATCCTGAATCAAGAGAGAAATGTAGGAAGAGAAGAGAAAAAGTCACAAGGGAAAGAAAAGTTACACTCAAAGGGTGCCTTTACAAATTAAAATCACAAAGTTGATTGTTTTTATGGTTTGCTATTAAGAAGAAAAAAGATGCCATCAGTTCAAGTTTTGACAAATTCTAAGTACATTAAAGACTGATGGAAAGAGATTGCATCACAAGAATAGAAATTATTTTTAAAAGCTGGAAATAGCAAAATTAATAAAGAACATGGTGAAATAAAGTGGCAGGGCAAATAGTGAAGACCAATGACCAACTGGTTGGAAAGCATGATACAGAGAACAGAGTGAAGGAAAAGAGCCTGCAGATGTAAAAATAATAACTATTCATCTGGAAGTTTCCACTCATCTATGACACAGACACATTGGAGTATGTTTGACTCTTGGCCTCTCGAGCAGCAATAGACCTTCATCTCTCTTCTGGTGCTTCTCCCACCTTCTTGCCCTTACTCGTTTATTAGCAATATACTGTCCCACCTTCTTTCAAGAGATATTTGAGGCTGTTAAAGAAAACCAGAGCCAGATATTTAAAGTGGTAAAAACAGATTTTGTTCAGGAATTATTGTAACGGAGGAAAAGAGACCTCAGTATAGAATTGGGCTCAATTCCAAAGACAGCAAACACAAGGGGATTTACAGCCAAGGAGCAGGTTGGAGGCATTGGTGGATGGAAAATTACCAAGAGGAGACATCAAGGGTAGGGAGAATTCTTGCTAAACAGATCTAACAGAATTCTTGCTGAAAGCGGGCCAGGATAATCAGATATTACCTAGGGGAGGGGGCATAAGGAATTTGATCAGATACCAAGAATGCTCAGATATTGAAGGGTGGAGATTCTCACTAAACTGACCTAGCAGGATTCTTGTTAAAACTGGGCTTCGCAGGTCTGAGGACAAGGCCCAAGGATGAGGCCTAGTGGAGAAAAGGGCTGAGAGGACCCTGACTAAAGTTTGGTCAGGAAGAGAGTCTTGGTCAGTCAGAGGCTCAACTCCACTCATACTCTGCCTGACTCTCCTGTGCTTCATTTCCCTAAGGCCATTTCTTTTCTCATCACTGCCAACAAAATACTAAGGCCTTTCTCATTTCCCTTTTCATTCCGCTCCTGGTAGATGACTGATTAAGCATCTGATAAATGAATTTGAGTTATGAGAGTACCTGCTTAATAGTAGTTTCTATCTCATCCTTTCCAGATATGTTGGTAAGACTAAGTACCGTTTACATAGGGATTATAGGACCAGAAAGGAGATAACTTCATTTTGAGGGTATTTTCAGCTGCATATACTCTCAGGAAAGAAGATCAACCCTATATGATATGAAAAGCACTATAATTTTTAAACATCTAATTGGACTTGGTACATATCCAATTCTGCCATTACTAAATGTCCTCAAATCTATTTCAGAGTTTATCAGAGGAAGGGAGGGGAAATTATCCAAAAACAAATAACCACGTGAATCATTACTGATTATGTTGTATCGCATTAAAGAAACCTTTGAGAAGTACAGAAAAGTAGGCCAGAGGTACAATGGCTATCATGTTAAGGATGCAAGGAAAAATGATCAAGCATTGGAAATAATTTTTAAAATAATAATTTTAGGAGAATATACACATAGAAATAGCCAGTGTCTTTTATAAGAGTCATCATAGGAGGTATCACACAGTGATGTTTCTATTGCTCAAGCCATTTTTGAAACACTTCCTGGGAATGTTCGTCAGAATCATTTCATAAGTCATACAAAAAAATCATTCCCATAGTTATGGTCACTACCTGCATATTTGCACATTTCCACCATAGCATCTGGATTTTTATTTTTAAAAACAAACAAATAAAAATACTTATTGTTGAAAGTTATCTGAATGAATGTAGATAAACAGATCAACTTGGTGTGTTGGAATCAAAATCTAAGTAACACTGAACGTAGTTTTCAATTTGAATTGCTTTAAGGACCAAATTTCCTGACTTCTTACTGGTAGTGCTTTCTGTTGGCAATAGTTTTACAAGGCAAGAAAGAAAATAAAGCTTGAGTCATGATTTCTTTGGAATGAACAGGATAATATATTCCCTTTGTGAGTTCTTTGGGCATGAAAAGGAAATAGTTCTGCAAAAGATGAACTTGGAACAATGTATTAAAACACTCACCATTGTCCAAGTCACAAGTTGTGTAGTAAACTAAATTTCTGGCAATTTTAAAGAGTTATTATTCAAAATGGAAATTACAATTTGTTTCTCTCCCAGCTTAAACAAGATGGAATCCCTTTAAAGGTTGTCACTCTGATGTTGGGTTTAGTAGAATTGGGATATCATGTTGCGTGTATATCATTGTGTTAGTATTAACACAATGTTTTTGTGTTCTTTCCTCTCAGTGTGAATAAAAACCACTTGATATGAGATTATTCTCCTTTATCAGAGGAGAAGTGATCATAACCACATGTATAAATGATTTCATTTCTTAGGAATAGATTTTTTTTTATTACAAATTCCCTGACTGATTAGAAATTATGTATAGCAAGGTCAAATTAAGATGTCAATAAAAAGTTTATTTTTTCAAAAAATTCCCTTAGAGTATTCATACTAAAGTCTTCCTTCCTTGCCTTTTATAGTTAAGTGCTCTTTGGTAATTGTTTTGGGACAAACCAAGGAGAAGTAGAATAGTCACTAGATTTTGAACAAAACTGCTGTCTTTGCCTTCCAGCTACAAACACAGAGTTTATACTATCCAGTCCTGGCAAAGAAGTTTATACTCTTTGAAAGAGAAAAAAATTGGGGTGTATACAATTTGTAGGAGTAAGAAAATGTTCACACCATCTTTTCACGGAGGTATAGTAGCCACGTGGTTAAGGCTGTGAGCTTTGGAACGCAGACCTGGCATCAGATTAACCCTTTCCTACTAACCAGCACTGCGACTTTGAGTAAGTTACTTAACTCTCTGAGCCTAGTTTCTCAAATATTAAACACAGATGACAGCACCTACTCCAAACTGTCACTAAAAAGAATTATTAAGATAATACATGAAAAATGCCCACCATAGTATCATGCCTAACACATTGTAACTAATTCAGAAAATATTGGGTGCTTATTATATATTATCAATATACATATATTGGCCAATGCTATTTAAAAACTGATTTCTGAGGGAGGGAGAGAAGGAAAGCATGAATATTCTGGGATAATCCCTCAATATTTAGCTTGATAGATTGGAATAAATAATGGTGCTATTTAATGAAATGGAGATGACAGAGAGAGATGAAGGTTGAAGAAGAAATGAATCAAGCATTCTCTAGTAAGTAAGCAAGCAACGATGCTTACTACACACCCAAAGGGAGACGTCCACGAGGCAGTTGAACGTAAAGATGTGTCATTTAGGAGAAGGACAAGTTAGAAATAAAACGTAAGAGTCATCTGCATATCATTGGCATTTTAAAGCCACTTAATTAGATGAGTTCAATCAGGAAAAAAAGAAGCAAAAAGGAAACTCAAGGGGCCGGCCCGGTGGCTGAGTGGTTAAGTGCACGCACTCCGCTGCTGGCAGCCCGGGGTTCGGATCCCGGGCGTGCACCGACGCACCGCTTCTCCGGCCATGCTGAGGCCGCGTCCCACATACAGCAACTAGAGGGATGTGCAGCTATGACATACAACTATCTGCTGGGGCTTTGGGGGTAAAAAATAAATAAATAAAATCTTTAAAAAAAAAAAAAAGGAAACTCAAAACATTCACACATTTTAGAGTTGAATAGACGAGAAAGAGGAAGCAAAGGAAAATGAGAGAGAGTAGCCAGGAAAGAGGAGGGAAACCAGAGCAGGGTGTGATATCATAGAAACAAGAAAGGAAAGTGATTCTCAAAATGGGGAATGGATGACAGTGGCAAATGCTTCTGAAGGGCAATAAACGAGATAGTGCATGTGAAAGCACCCAGCACACATCCTGGCACATAGTAGGTACTTAATAAATGCTGTTTCCTTTCACTTCCTATTTCCTTTCCAAGAGGCAGTAGTATGCAGTGGTTAAGAGTGTAGGCTTAGGAAACAGTCTGCCTCAGTTCAAATTCTTCCTCTGCTGTTGCATAGCTGTGTGACCTCACATAAGTCATTTCACCTTTCAGTAGTTTGGTTCCTATATTTTAAATGGAGGCAATGACAGTGCCTACTTCATAGGGATGCAGCTAACACATTGCAATCAATCAGTAAGGTTAATTGCTATTTTTTTTCAATTTAATTTCTTCCATGTTATGTATTTTTAAAAATTATCCAGTAATCAATATGAATTATTTTTTGATTTTCGTAATGAATATTTGGCTGAGTGACAATAATTAATTATATTTCCACAGCCAGTGAGACAATGAACAAAGCCCGCTCTTCCTTCTCACATTGTGCACATATCTGCCTTTAAAGAATACAGTTATTTTTATTGATTGGGGTCCTGACTGTGTGTGGGGTCAGTAAAAGGAGCAATCAAGGGATGGTGGGGCACCCAGAGACTAACAACAGAGGGAAGTCATTTCCACCCATGGGACCAAAGGACCAAGAGGAAGAAATGGTGTTATCAGAGTTTGTTGTGAATTGGAATTGCAGAGGAGTGGTTTCCTGGTGAGCAAGAAGAATATCATTATTACCAGGGACAGGGCGCTGATAAATGGAGGGGGGAGAGAAATGCACAACTTCCCGTCCTTTCACCTTCATGTCTCAATCCACTGGGATCACTGGCTAATTCTAAGCAGGAGCCAGCTGGCAAGGAAGCCAGGGTGAGGCAGTTTTCAGAAATTAGCCTTCCAAGGCCCAGATGGGGTAGAGAAGGGTGGAGTATAGATTAAGGGAGGAGAGAGAACAACCAAGCACGCTTTGCTATTCTCCAGTGCTGTGTTCCTAGCCAAGTCCCAGCAAATGACACCCAGATAAGGGTGATTCCTCCCCATCTCAGTACCCTCCTCCCGTGCTAGTGGCCAATCCACAACCAACACCCTGAGCTTCTAAATTGCATTTCAAGCCTTCCAGGTTTTCACAAGTATCAACCAAATGGAATCTCTTTAGTACTTTGCTTCTAATTTTTAAAACTATCCACACACACATATGAATGTATCAACTGAAAGGGTGTTTGCAAATTATAAAAATGAAAAGCTTGATCTAAAACTTTTCCGGAAAATAAGCCAAAATTTTTGTTTGTTCCCAAGATTTGGGCAGAATTCCTTGATTTGACTACATCCCACAAGAATGCCTTCATTTTTGGTTTTTACTTGAAATTTCTAAACTGTTGACACCATGGATTTTAAGAAATAAACAGATAGGCATGTCTCCATGACTTCATTTTATATTGAGGATATAAATATGCAGAGAGATAAAAGACAGTGTCTCTATTTTTTAAATGTTTGCAAATAAAAGAATTTGCCAATGTCATTTTATTCATCCATCCATTGCTTGCTTGTTGATGTTTAATAGGTCTATGGCTGTGTTGGGAAATTCTTCAATCATCAGTCATTCTGGGTAATTTAGAGTTTTTTAAAAAAATAAAACAGAAAGAAAATTTTTTTAAAAAGGAGGCTCGGAGGTCAAGATACCTAAAAATGTGAGATTAGTGAAATTTGTCATAATCATGACAAGATGAATGAAAATTCTTTTCATTGAAAATAACTTTTCCTTATAAAGAACTCCTTTTTTTCATTTTACGGGCAAAAAAAAAAAAAAAGGTATTTGGCATGGAGTAGTACTGGGCTGTAGCCAGAGGAGAGTTTGTTCAGAATTTTGTCCCTCCTTTAATCTGGGTAAATTCAAACTACAGCAAAATTATAGTTTCCAGTATCCCTTGAATTTCCAATAAGTTCTGTTGAGAAGGAACCTCAGAAGATACTGACTCCACACTCTTAAATCTGAGACAGGACAGCATAAAAATCTTTGCCATTTAAATAATATCAGAAAAGCAGTTTGCTACCTCCCTTGGTATCACATTTAAGATGAACAGATTCTAATCTGTAGATGCAAAAATTTGCCATCTTCCCAGTTAAAGTCACTTTAAAAAATAATGGAAACCATTTACTTTCACAAAATAAGCTGGTATACACTATCTTGTCGCTTTCAAATGAGATCAATTCCTACACAGTTCTTTTGTTTTGAATGAATCCTCTTCTATGACAAAATGGATGGTAATTATAAGTTGTATTTTGCCAAACATAGAATCAGAAAGAAGCAAAAGTCTTCCATGGCAAATCAATAAGTACTTATTACATATCAACTGAGGTCAAAATCTTTAAGTCAAAATTAAAAGCAAGTAGTTTCTGTTAATGTGTTCTTTTTCTCTATTTTTTCCTCAGGTTTTTTGCTGTTTGCTCAAGAGTAATTTGCCCTAAATAATTTTGTGCAATGTGATTTTTATTAAATTTGTGTCTTGGGGAGAACTATTATGGTCTAGTTCATCACATCTTTGCTTATGTCAAAGACATTTAATAAATGGATCGTGCACTTGAGGCCCTTACATTTTCTCTATCAAGAGTAGAGCCATGTTAAAGAGATAAGTAATGAAGAAAAGAACAGTGTAACAATTGCCAGCATGTGCTTTAAGTACTCACAGAGTAATGTGAGCCCAAATACTCAGCAAGTTTTCATAGATCACCTGAGATTTGAGCCCATACCACAGCAAGAATGATTTAGCCAGTGTATAGACCACATAAGTAACTTTTATTTGGAAGCAAAGTCTAAAAGTGGTGGTCTGGCAATTTTGGTTTCTAAAATATTTTTAAAGTAATAACTCAGACATAGAATTTGTCTGTTGTATACAAAATTTCCTTTTAATACTAAGAGCTGCATATCTCAATGTGATCAAGGTGCATACTTTTTAAAAAATGCCAAATTGGTTAGTGGAAATGTGTTGTGGCTATGAGAGAGAGGCGTGTGTATTGGAGGCTTGACTAGGCGAAAGTCTGCTCTGTGCTCCTTCACTCAGTGGAGAGATTCCCAAGCCACAGAACAAATACAAATGGTTCCAGCTGAAACAAGCACAGATGCCATTTTAAGTATGCATCCAATTTCCCAGTGTGGCTTGTTTATGAATATTGGGGCTTTTTCTAATGCTATGTAATATAAACTAGGATACACTTGAATGGTACAAATTCACTCTTCAGCTAAACGTATAAGAATTTTTCCTTATTTTTGTAGCTAGTATCAGAATATATTTATTTTGCAAAATTTCCAGCTCTAGTCTTACCAGCAGAATCACACAAATCCTGAAGAAAATAACAAATTTTATCTTTGACCAAAAATTTCTGTTTTCCAAAATTACTTTCACTAGTGATAACACATTCTAGAAAAGAATTTTTTGAGTTATTCTCTGTCACACAAGCTATAGGAAAAAAAATTACTAGTTTCTATGTTTTCTTACTAGATTCTTTTAAAAGAAAAGTGACTGAGAAAAATAGAATACTGGCAATATAGAATTCTTTTTTATTATATTTTTCCACTTAATTTTTCAGATGAGAACATTGGAGTCCAGCATAATAAAGTCATTTGCCCAAAGCCACAGAGCCAGGGAGAGTTCTGCTATGAAAAAGTTAATTTATTTCATTACTCTGGGCACTATATATTATTCAATGTATGAATGTACTTTTACTACGCAAGAAAAGTGTATTTAAGATGCAGAAATAGTACTGCTGGTTAGGATAACTTTGAACTCTAAGATACTAGAGGAAAACCGTGAAAGAGAGGAAAAACTGAATTACAGATAAGAAATGGGAGATTCTTTGAATTCATGGGTTGGGAAGAAAGGAGCATGAGCCATAAATAGTAGAAAAGTTATTCTAAAGAGGATTTTTGCTGATTTCTTTGTTTTGTTTTATTTGTTTATTTATTTTGATAGGAGAGTATGACAGAATGAAAAGGATGATAGAATCAGGGCAGCGCTCTATGGAGGACTGGGAAAAAGTTCCAGTCAACTAAATCCTGTATGGCAAATTCGATGAATAGGATAAGAAAACATGTCAGGATCATTGGAAGTTTCTATTGATGAAGATGACAATCTCTAGCTAAGTTCACTTTATAAATAAATGTAGTACCATCTCACTATAATATCATTTGCAATTAAAATAATTGCAAGTAACACAGGGTATCTGAGCCCCATCCAAATATAAAAAGTAACATTTGACTGATAACTTGAACGTGTGGGGGAAAGGATCATACTACGCTTTGTAGTGAGTGGCATGTGTTGTAGGTGGAGTAATTCCAAGTAATGTGGTGCAGAGACAGTTAGTAATGGCCCCAATTAAAGCCCTTGACTGATGGGTGGTGGTGTCAAATTTTGAAGCAAGAGCTGCTGTAAACAGAAAACCTATATAAGACCCAGGGTTTGGATAACATCTGGATTTAGGTGTGCCTAAATCAATCATGCTGTTACACAGAAAGGCATGGGAGGTGCCAAATCTGAAAAGTTGCTTGCTACTGATGCTTTCCTTATAGCCTGCAAACGGTGTGATTTTATTCATGTGCCCACTGGTAAGAATTATATCTATTCCTTTTTTTCATAGAAAGAGCACTTGTTTAATTTATGTGTAAGCTCTGTCAACCCCTAAGAGTTCAAAGCATTGATAGAACATGAAGCACAGATCAATTCAGCACAAGGGCCTCCTACAAGCACTTAGCTGAGAGCTCCAAAGAGAAACCCATGTAAAAACACAAACATAATTCTGTTTTTATTCAAAGAAATTCTGAAAATTGGACTTAAAAAAAGAGACTGTTGATATATTCAAGGCACAATTTATTTGATGATTCATTGGCATATGTCAGAAGAAATGAGGAAGTTGGCATAAACTAATCTCTACTCTGGGTTGGTAATAGATTAGAAAAAGCACTGGACTTGGTGTTAAAAAACATGAATTCCAGTCTGAGGATATCCTTTTTTTACCATCTGTATTATTTTGGGCAAGTCACTAAACCCCTCAGAATAAGCTGCCATCTCATCATCTACATAATTATGCTAATAATACTTGCTTTTGCTAATTAAAATGGTCTGAGGAGCTCTTTTTCTATCCTGATTGGGCTCTGGAAATGTGTTTTCTTCTGCCTGATTCACTATCACAGAGCATCTTTCCTTTTCAGTTACGTAGTGCAATGCCTGTCGCACAGTAGGGACTCAGTGGACATTGTGGAATATCATCGAACAATGCACAGAAGAGGGAATAAATAAGGTACTCACGAAGACTTACTGAACACTCAAAGGTGAAGAATATTAGAGAAGGCAAAAGTAGAGGGAGAAAGGGAGGGAAAGAGGGCATAAAAAGACATAAGTCTGATAATTTTCCATAGCTGGTTGTAAATTGGCTTAGGAACCCATGCAAATTATGAAACAAATGCTTTTAGCCATTATACACTGGATTAGCTCATCACACTATTTACCTAACCTATATACCTAACTTTTGAAATCTCTACAGGAATGATCTATAAAAGTGCTATCCAAGAGAACTTTCAGCAGTGTTGGAAAGTTCTGTGTGTGCCCTGTTCAATATGGTAGCCACTAGTCACATGTAGCCTTGAGCACCTGAAATATGGCTAGTGTAACTGAGGAATTAAATTTTTAATTTTATTTAATTTTAATTAATTTAAACTTCAATTTAATAGCCACATGTGGCTAATGACTACCATATTGGACAGCACCAATCTGTAACTTACATGGTTAATGAATGACCCTGTTCTTGCTTGGTGCAGAGGAGGGCTTCTAAGACAGCAGAGTGGCTTAAAATAATATGTGTCTGAAAAAAAGGATCATTGTTAAAGAGACTCCAATTTTCAAAACTACCTGAGATTTTGTTTTCTACAAGTTGTGACTTAACACATCTCTTTGACAGGTCATTGCATTCTTTCATCAGAAGTAAGAATGACATTCAGTTGTGCTCCATTGAACACACTCCTTTATATTTCTGGGACTCAGTTTCCTCATCTGTGAAATGAAGTGGTTGGACTTCATTAGATCACATTTAAAATTCTTTTCAGCTGCAGGGATTGGGAGAAAATTTACATGAATTGCTGGGGAGAATCTGGTTTGAAGTCTCATCTGTTAATTCCTGTCTCATCATCAGAATCTCTCTAAAATGTTTTTCTTTCCCTCTATGCCTCTCATTCTTTCTTGTCTCTTCACAGTTCAAAAGATTTCTCCTGTCTGAATGATTTATCCTTCTGGATTTATGCTGTCAGAGAGGTTTGTTTAGATAGAGTCCAGACATATGTGTCGCTTACGCATTCTAATTAAGAAAGACAACTTCAAATGGATCCAAGTTATCTAAAAAAAGAATTACATCTTTAGTCAAAGATCAGAAGGAAAGAAGAACA
Organism: Diceros bicornis minor; assembly: GCF_020826845.1. Taxonomy (NCBI): domain Eukaryota; kingdom Metazoa; phylum Chordata; class Mammalia; order Perissodactyla; family Rhinocerotidae; genus Diceros; species Diceros bicornis. Next base: position 30,240,119 of record NC_080764.1, on the reverse strand, counting down.
TTATAAAATAAACTTGGGATAAAGAATTCCAAAGTTTAAACCAAACGAAGACGGGAAGCACGTTTTTTCTTTCACGAAATCTGACTAATTCTTATTTCAAGGGTTCTTGGAGCCTAAAGAAGCTGTAGTTGCAGAAACACAGATTTCTGACGTGGCTGCTTGGAGTTTGTCAAGGAAAAACAATTCTGAAAAGCCGTTCCGGTCCCTCTGGTTCCCCTGGTTCTCCGCACCCTGAGAAAGAAAAAGATTACACAAGTGCCACCTTTTGGGGAAAATAGGAATAGCAACAGAGACACCAGATGTAAAGAGCATTAACTCTATTGCACACTCAACTGGAAAAATGAAGAGGTAAATATCATTCTAATCTTCTTATCATGTTTAGAAGTTATATCCCAGAACGGTTTATAAATAATTCAACTTAAAAATATAAATAAAGGCTGCATTAAAACCTGAATTTGGTTTTCCTCATTTTTTAAGTGGCAGTCAGTAAAGTATATCTGATTTTGTTTTAAAACAATGTCTGAAGTAACCACAAAGAAACAAAATGCTATCCCCAAGTCCTGAGGTCATGACTTTCTTTTAGCCCTGATCATGAGTGGAGATCTACTGGGAATATTAATTATTTGCTTCCATTACTCCACCCTAGTTAAGATAATTCTTAACGTCAAGCAGTGTCCTGTTTTTAGTATTTAGAATGGAAAACCAGAGAGGCAAATCCTTTTATTTTGCTACAGAGGAAAATTTTTGTTTATTTTCTCCAGAATCAGGAAAAAAGTGGTGCCAGAAATCTGCTAAGTTTCTCGGACTTGGAGAGTTAAAGGCTTTTGAGATCCTGCGAAGAGTAGTAGAGTATGTACAATGTAAGCATAATTATTATTTAATATGTGTAAACACATTTTACATGTCTCAAGCATTAAGGGTGGGTCCTCTACTGTGATAATGACACCTGAGCGTAAGATTCTGCAACTAAACAATAGACAAAGGTGACCTTTAAAATGTTTCAGGGATGGAGATAGATGGATGTCTGAATTTCATTTTAAGCCATATTGAAACATCCACAAATTTGACCTAGTTTTTATTGGACTGACATATTGAAGTCATAGTATTAAAAAACCCTCTCCTTTTAATGTCTTTAATTCTCTTCTCTCTCTGAGGATCCTTTCAAACATAATTAAAGGCACAGAGAAAAATCTGATAAATGGCTGATTGCTTCCACGTTTCTCTGAGTTCATTCTCCCAAAACATTTTGTTTGTGCAACCACCCACACATACAGAATCAAAGCATTTTTTTAACATTTAATTGAAGTTGTACTCCAAATAGATCCTACCTTATTTCCTAAATAAAGTGTCATAAAAGCTGCTATGATTTTAAGTATGAAATGAAAGCTACCCTTGTTAACAACAGCCATAATATTTTGAAGAACAACCTTTATTGAATAGAGATGCACTATACAAACTTTTTGTATATCACTCCCTTCCCCACTCTACTCTATAAATTTTAAAAAAATTATTTGCCCTGAAAATACACACGTGAGAGAATGATTACTAAAACATTTTGTGTTTTATGTTCTGCCAACACGGAAAGGGTAGAGTTGGAGTTAAAATTCCTCAGCACGGCCTGCTGTGGTTGTCACCCATAGTTCTACCTTTCCCAAAACCTCAGAATAGCTTACAATGCCACGTACCATATGTGGAGTAATACTTAGGCTTACTAGGATGGCTTCTGTTGGACAATCTCTTTGGCATAGACAAAGCCATAAAATCCAGCTTTTTACACAAAGTTATCCAGCTCTTTTTTCAAGTGCTTTAAAGACCGTCACTGTAATATTGCTTGACAACTTGGCCTGCTCAGAGCTGACTAATGCACACTTGTGAATCTGGAGATTTATGCATCTTTTTTTCTTTTCAGGACATCTACCAGAATTTGGGAATCGAATCAGTAGTATACATCCACAATCTTTGAACCCTGAAAATAAAGTGAAGGCAGATATTTTAACAGTATTACTTAGAACCGATTTTTGCAAAAATAATTTGGAACTTCAAATGAAAAATAAATATGAAGACCTTCCAAGGAAATTTAACATTTTGGATGAGCTTCTGGGAGCCCAGAGACAATGTCCTATTCTTTTCCTAACTAGAAGCCCTATAGCTGGTCTGTCTCTGTGGGTGCATGAACCTCTGTAATTTGGCCACACACATACTCTATTTTGGGTTACTCTCTAGCATTTAATTTGCACCCCCAGAACCATCTAAAACATGTATCCTCAGATTCTGCCACATTGTCGGTATAAAGTAGAGGAATTATCAGAAATGACTGGAAACAATAAAAGAAGATTTAAATATTTATGGAGTAAGATCAGGATGGTTTAAACTTATTTTTTTAAGGTCAAGAAAGGTGATGGGTCTTAAAAGTCTCTGCTCTACCCATTTAGACACACACACACACACACACACACATATACACAAAGGCATATTTTTCATATAAGCAGGTCTAAGACAGAGTCCTTCAGGACACTAAGACTACGATGGTGCCTCAAATAAAACAAGAAAAAGCTGCTTGTAATTATTTGATAAATTTATTTTCTCTCAACTGTAGCTTCCACTAAATCCCTGTTTCTTCTGATATATGTTTAATTAAAATTCATAGAGAACATGGCAAAAAATCCCAGAAGCATGGATTGCACACTGAACCTATACATTCAGAATGTTCCTGATAGTTTTCAGCTCAGCTTACAAACTAGCTATTTTGTAATTAATTTTATGTACTCGAGCCTGCATATGTTTCACTACTGGAAAAAGCAAGCATCCAAATATCATGTTTAAAATTTCTTTTTAAAATTCCTTTTTAGGGCTGGCCTGGTGGCGTAGGAGTTAAGTTTGCACGGTCCGCTTTGGAGGCCGAGGGTTCACTGGTTTGGATCCTGGGCTTGGACATACTCACACTTCATCAAGCCATGCTGAGACGGTGTCCCACATACAACTAGAAGGACCGACAACTAGGCTATACAACCATGCACTGGGGCTTTGGGGAGAAAAAGAAAAAGAGGAAGATGGGCAACAGATATTAGCTCAGGGTCAATCTTCCTCGAAAAAAAAAAATTCCTTTTCAAAAAAATAAAAAAGATTAGATATATATATGTATGTATGTAGATATAAATGTATGTACGCACGTGTGTGTGTGTATGATGTGTATGCTATGTGTGTATACACAAATTTGGGTCCTCATTTTCTGCAACACTGTGTGTGGGAAGATGGGATTTAGATATAGTCTGGTGGCCATTATCAGAAAAATTATAGTTTTTTTTGACCCCATTAGAAAATGTTATAAACTTAATGCATACAATTAAAAATCATTTATATTCTCAACAGGGAAATGATTGAAACACAGAGGTTCTTTGTCTACTCATACTTTTACAAAATGCAAAAATTAATATTTTGTTACTTAAAATTATATAGTAGGAGGGCACGGGTATAAAATCAGAGTTTAGGATTTAAATCTTATTTCAGTCTCTTGTGCAATAGTCAAGATCTTGTGATCTTGTGAAGTTATTAAACTCCCAAAGCCCATGTTTTCCAGTGAGAAAAACCTGACTTCATGGATTGTGGTGAAGATTCAGTATAATTTCCTGTGCTTTTTCCACAGGGAACACTTAGTAAATATTAATTTTGCTTATTTTGAAAAGCTAAATAATTTTCACTGAAACCACCCTGACGTACAAGGTGAATGGGCACTATTGGCACCCTAATGTTGGAATGGAAATAAAGAAATCCCTGTAGAAAGGCTTCTTGTTGCTTTTTTCAAATACACATTCCTTCCTTCCAAAGCTTAGCAAACAGGCCCTTCCTCCAGGAGGTCCTTACAGACAGACTCCCCAGCTCAATTAATCACATTCATCCCAGCAAACAGTTCATCAATTTAAAATCCTCAAAAGAACAAGTCACTTCTAAGGTTCTGCCCAACTATACCTTAGGATGGTAGCAGGTGGGCCGTGAATCTTTCATTCATTCACTCACTCATTCATTCATTTATTCATCATTCAATCAGTCGTTTATTCAACAAATGCTCACTAAGACTTGAGTGTGTAGAGTGTTGGATTTCTCTAGGAAAGTTGGAGAAGAGCAGGAGATGCAAGTGTGCATAATTGTCCTACTGAGCATCTCAAAATCTTGAACAGTTCTCTCCATTCACTTCATACTCTTGCGTATGGACTAGGTATTCAAGGATGAAGAGGAGGATGCCCTCCACAGCTGTAGGGTGTTGCACTGTTGATGAAGGGCTCATTTGATCTTGACAACCCCACAAGGCCATTATTCTCAACTCAGAAAGACCTAGAAACATGTCCAAGCTAATAGGAAGTGAGGCTGAGTCTCAATGCTTATGCCTTAGGAGTAGATCTACTCCAAAAGCACTGTATCTAATTTTGTATTTGTAATTTTTAATTTTATTCCATAAAGAGGAATCCCAATATTTATGAGTTTCTAGCCGTATGACCCTGGGTTGTCTCTACTAGACCTGTGCTGTTTCTTTTTGTTTTGTTTTGTTTCACTGTATTATAAAACTATTGCTTTTAGCAACAGTCTTTAATACATCCAAACCAGTGGTTCTCAACTATACTATGAGTAATATTTATCTGGAGAAATTTTTTTAAATGTTATTTCTAAGCTTCCACTCTACAGAATTTTTCAGTAGTTTAGTTTGTAACCTTAAGAATATAAATATTGCATATAATATATGCTGCATATATAATATATATGACACATATAATATATGATTATATGTTCACATATTACATTCACATATATGTATATGTATATCCTGGGTATCTTTATCCCAGTTAAATTGGATAGTGATAGGATCACATGTTGAGAATCAAATACACCATGAATTTTATTTTATTTTATTTTTTATTGGTTTAGATATGAAATTTAGATTTATTATGAGCACAGGCTTTACAAATTAATGTTTCATAAATCAAATAGTATATTAAAAAATAAATTAAATACTCAAAAACAGATTATTTAGTTAATATGATTAAATACAAACAACCATTAGAAATTATGGCTTCAAACAATTTCTCACTATACATAAAAAGTTAACCTTATATTATGTTTTTAAAAGCATGTCATGTGATACACTAATGTGATCCTAGTTAAAATCTATATGTATTATATGTAGCTACAAATATATATTTATTTATCTATATATTACTATTTAGAAGGTATACATTCAAATGTAAAATGAGAGTAGTGATTGGTAGGAGCCATGGTATTATGAAATGCTATTCTGATAAAATAAAATTACTTTGGTGTTTTAGTATGCTCATTTTCTGTTATTGTTCTTTTTTCTAATACAGAACGTTCATATTTTTTCGAAGATTTATTCATAATACAATATGAAAATATTCCATTATGCCTACTGATTAAAAAACCTATTTACTAATATACCAGGACATTTGCAAATGACAGTGGTCAAATATGTGTTGTTAGATCACTTTGGTTACCATAAAAAATCAATAGCCATATCTATAGAATTGATAAATCTTTAATCTGAAAAATCTATGTAACCTATGCCTGCACTGGGTATAATAACAGGTAACAGGATTGTTTTAAGAATGGAATGCAATAATGTATGTAAAATACCTAGTGCACTGCCTAGAAATTAGTAAGCCCTCCATAATGGTTAAATTTTTCATAATAAAAATATATTATTTTAGATGTTTCTACTGAATAAAATCATATCAGCAAATACATGCAGCTTTTAAAAAAATTATGATAAAATTAGCTAACGTTAAACCAAGAGTTGAGGAATTTATTACACCATATAGTAAACATGCAGACCTTGTGTTAAAGATACTTTGAGGGGCCCGCCCGTGGCTTAGCGGTTAAGCGCGCGCGCTCCGCTACTGGCGGCAGGGGGACCACGAATTTCAAAATTGACAGGAGCCTTTGAATTTGTCTGCTAGTGACATTCTTCATTTTAAGAAAAGTTGAAATGCTTACTACCCTGTTGGGTGGCTTCCTATTCAGAAACGATGACAACTGTAAGGGGCTAGGGAGGGTTGGCAGACTCAGTTTGGTTAAGTGTTCTCTTTGAAAGTTGCCCTTTGAGCAGATACTTGGAGGTATTGATTACACTCATATCAACCCTGCCATAGACAGAACATTTTGGTAATGACCTCGCCACTAAACTTCAGTCCAATTTCACAGCGGCCACGATAAAGATGAAGTTGTATAGATAGGTCCTAAAATAAAATGTAAATGCTCCCCGCACTTCCACTATGTAGACTCTGATATACAGCACTATTAGTCCCATTGTTAACTCACCTTACGTCTTTTTACCTGCTATCTCAATTTTAACCTCTGTTCCTTCCACAGGACCCCTAATTCCTGCCAACCACCTGGTTCTACCTCATTCCAACAGTTCCCAGCCACCTGCCTCTCCATTCCTCCATTTCATCTGCCATAAGGCAGGTAGTGCAAACCAGTCATTAGAACCTTTAGAGATGCCATCTGCTGCCTTGTATTGTCTATGAATCATTCCAGGATGTAAATATTGCCTTTTCATTGTGTGGCCTGGGACCTCTGAGAGACTGGCTCAAATAATTTAACATCATAATTATCATCATGGCCTAGCAAACTACAACTTTCAAATATTATTTCACGGGTAAAAGCAATGGCTTTTAAAAGAGAATGATATCCTCCTTTTTCTTTATCCCCTTCCCACCATCCAAACAAATCTAGTTCTGAATCAAAGACTGGAAAATACCCACCTCCCCGCCCCCCTTTTAAGCTTTACTAAGAACCGAAATGTAGCTGAGACAAAATAAATTATTTAGAGATATTGAATTTAGTGGAACGGGAGTGTAGATTAATGAGTAATAGAAAATATATAGTGCATTATAGAATTGATTAAAAGAGATTAAAAGTAATCATTATACTCAACTAGGAATTAATTGGAGTGAGAAAAACCTTTATTTTTCCACCCATTCTTTTACTAAATGACAAAGATTTCTTTAGTCTTTACCATTTAGCACTATTATTTTTATATTTGATATAAATATTTAATCCTCAGTACTAAATCATATTTATTACCAAAAATACATATTAAAGTCACTTAAACAATTGTATGATGTACAAAACTGTTTAAATTATTTAAATGATATGTTTTATATATTTATAATCATTTTCTTTCCTCTAAAGAATTTATGTATGCACATTTTTCAGATAATATAAGACCTTATCACGTATATTATTTTATAAAGTAAATCTTAACAGGATGATGTAAATCGTTCTGAAACCAAGATATATATTACATATTACTTTCAACAACACAGCCATATCTATAATTAAATACTTAAACTTGATAGAATGACCCAGCACCACCACCTGCTGTTTGAAACAGAAAATTCAATTTAGTGAGTTCAACTTACAGTTATGGAAATGGGAGCTCAAAGCTTGATCTAATTATAAATCATTATGGGAATAAAGTACCGTTATCATTGTTATCGATCAGATTTTAAGATTTTTAAATAATGTATTTTTTGAGCACATGTGCAGGTTTTTAAATATACTGATATTACAAAGAAGGAAAGAGATAAGTGGAACAAAACAAGTCAAGTCAAATAAATACTTTCAGCTTGAGTACTCTGTTGTAACTAAAGAAAAGAGAATTTGATTTTTCTGTCAACAGAATCCCAACAGCTTTTACTCTTACTGATTTCATAGACTGTACATGTTTCTTCCTCTGTATATTTATTACTGGTAACAGGTATATTAGCCAGGCCTGGTGGTCTAGTGGTGAAGATTCTGCACTCTCACTGCTATGGCCTGGGTTTGTTTCCCGGTCAGGGAACCACACCACCCGTCTGTCACTTGTCATACTGAGGCGGCTGTGATTGCTGTGATGCTGAAAGCTATGCCAGCGGTATTTCAACCAGCAGGGTCACCCACAGTGGGCAGATTGCAGGGGAGCTTCTACACTAAGACAGACTGGGAAGAAAGACCCGGCCACCACTTCTGCAAAAATTGGCCATGAAAACACTAAAACCCTATGAATAGCAGCAAAGCAAGTCTGATATAGCACTGGAAAGTGAGAAGATGGTGCACAAAGACTGGACAGGGTTCCACTCTGCTGTACACAGGATCACTAGGAGTCGGAATGGACTGGACGGCACTAACAACAAAAGACAGATGCATTATCGATGTAATGCAGAGGGAGAACGTGGCCTTTTTCAATTAGGACAAACTTGGATTTGAATTCCAACCCTTCTACTTGTTAGTTTTGGGCTCAGTCCAATTATATAGCCTCCCTGAAACTTCAACTGCAGATTTTTAAAACTGGGATATCAACATGGACCTTGTAGGTTTTTATGAGACTTTCAAATAGTTTATGTAAAGCACTGGGGACGCATATTGGGCACTGAATAAATGACGTATCTGATTAAATTCTTTCATTCCACAATTTTTGTATATAAGAAAAAATTTAAAACCTAAGCCTCTTCTACATTTTCAAATGAAAGTTTATTAGCACATCTGTTTCTGCAGTGTGTTGCCCTGTGCTTAGGTTAAGTTGACTTAATTGATTTCATTTGTAATCTTTTGAGTTCCCTATCTGTACCCTTGGCAACATAGAGGAGCACTGTCACTAAAATCCCAAGTTTGGGAAGTTCAGATCACATCAGATCATAGACAGTTGTCAGGGATATCATGAGAAGATGTAAGAAGTTTTATCTTTCAAATAAATGAAAAGCATGGGAGTTGAGTCAGACACTCAATCAACCTGATAGAAACATCAAATTTACAGTAGTTGAGCCTTACAGTTTCAGCCTACAATCCAACTGGGGATTATCTTTTGACAAAGAGACTAGGAGAGGAGTACAGACAGTCCAAACACACGTTCATGAGTATATCTGGATTCATCTGATGATGTGGGGTCACTGTGGAAAGCACGAATCTCTATCATGGGAAAGCCTCTGACAGATTTTAAAGAATGGATTTTTATCCTTTTTTCTGATGTAATCCCATAGAAAGCAGTAATTTTGAAAAACCTCATGAATACTTAGTCAACCCTAGAGAAACAATATTGTGAATAGGGCCATTGCTATGAGTCTTCAGTAAAAATTCAACTGGGTAAGAAAAATAAAACAAGTCTATCCCATAGAGCTCTTTGATACTACATAGTATGGGGGTGCAATGGATGCATAAAAAGTAAAGTGAGAGATGGATGGATAGACAGATTGATGGACGGAGGGAGAGATCTTGGAAAAGAAGTTTACCAGGGAGAAAGGAAAGCTGTTCCTTATAATAGAATTCCAACTAATAAAGGTAGAAGGAATGATAGAAATAAAAAATCACTATTTAAAAACCACCCTAGTACTCTAGTAATAATTGTTTCAGGTAAGAATCATCAATGGATTTGTGGATAAAAGTATAGTAAGAAGCAGGATGATTATACAGTCTCAAAGTAGCTCTCAACAAGATAGTTATTAATTGCAAAGGGAAAAATGGTAACTTCACATTGGAGAAAATTGGCAGGTACGCATTTACCAAGTGGACAAAGTTAAGTTACTATCCCACTAATGGCATATCATGATGCATTGAGAAAGAAACGTCATTACTGTGGCATTCCTGCCAAAAATGCATAAATCTAATAATAAGGAAACATGAGACAAACCCAAACTCGGGAATGTTTTACAAAATAACTGGCCTAAAGTCTTCAAAAATATCTAAGTTGTGAAAGACAAACAACAACTGAGGACCTGTTCTAGATTAAAAGAAGAGAAAGAGACATGACAACCATAAACAACATGTGATTCTGGGCTGATTAAGAACATCACTGGTACAAACGGCTGAATTTGAATATGGCTTCTAGATTGGATACTAGTATTATTAACATTAATTTCTTTTTTTTAATATTCTTTCCAGCCAGTTTTATTGAGAAATAATTGACATATATCACTGTATAAGTTTACGGCATACAGCATGATGGCATGATTTACATAGATTGTGAAATCATTACCACAATAGTTTAGTTAACATTCGTCATCTCATATATATACAATTTAAAAAAAGGAAAAAAATTTCCCTTGTGATGAGAACTCTTAAGATTTACTCTCTTAACAACTTTCCTATGTATCATACAGCAGTGTTAGCTATAGTCATCATGTTGTACATTACATCCCTAGTACTTATGTATCTTATAACAGGAAGTTTGTACCTTTTGAGCACCTACCTCCAATTACCCCTCTTCTGACACCCCTACCTCTAGTAACAACAAATCTGATCTCTTTTTCTATGAGTTTGGTGTTTTGTTTTTTTTTAAATTAGATTCCACATATGAGATCATACAATATTTGTCTTTCTCCATATGACTTATTTCACTTAGCATAATGCCTTCAAGACCCATCCATGTTGTCACAAATGGTAGGATTTCCTTGTTTTTTGTGGCTGAACAATATTCCATTGTATATGTATACCACAACTTCCTTATCCATTTATCTATCGATGGAATTGTTAGTTTCTTGATTGTATTCATTGTGATGTGGTTAAGTAACAGAAAATGTATACTAATGTATTCAGAAGTAAAGGGTATCATGTCTGCAACTTACTCTGAATTATTTCAGAAAAAAATATATAGATATAGCTATATTTTTGTCTATATTTATATCTATATCTATAGCCATACCTAACAAGAGAGAAAGAGAATGGTAAAGCAAACAAGGATGGTAAAAAGTTGAGGACTCTGAATTGGGATATATGGGAATTCTTTGTACTAATTTTGCAACTTTTTTAGACATCTGAAATTATTTCAAAATTGAAAATGGTAAAAGAAGGATGAGGAAGACAAAGAGAAAAAGAAGAAGGAAGGGGGGGAGGGGGAGGAAGAGAAAAGTTTACCTTCTCAGAAGATCTTATACTAAAATCCTCTCATTCCTAGCTATTCCATAACCTCGGTAACATAAGTATGAATTTATTGAATGAGGATAATTTGGATGAGAAAGAGGAATAAAGAACCAGGAGCTGGAGTTTAGGATGAACCACACGTCCAATTAAATGCATTTCCTGTACTATAAGCTCTATGAGGGCAAAAATCAGTCCAGTTTTTGCTCACTACTGTTCATCCAGTTCCAATACAATGCCTGGCACATAGGAAAGGCTTAATGAATATGTATTAAAGGAGTTATGTACAACACTTACTTGTGATTTGTTCAACTCTTATTCTCCTGTTTTGCAATTGTCCTAAAGCCTTCTTAAAAATCTGTTCACTAAACATCTAGGGATTGCAAGTGCTGATTGTAAGTGCTGACTATAATTATTCAACCTGCGTAGCCCTTTTTTTTTTTTTTTTTTTTTTTTGTGAGGAGATCAGCCCTGTGCTAACATCCGCCAATCCTCCTCTTTTTTTTTTTGCTGAGGAAGACGGCCCTGGGCTAACATCTGTGCCCATCTTCCTCCACTTTATATGGGACGCCGCCACAGCATGGCTTGCCAAGCAGTGCGTCGGTGCGCGCCCGGGATCCGAACCAGCGAACCCTGGGCCGCCGCAGCGGAGCGCGCGCACTTAACCGCTTGCGCCACCGGGCCGGCCCCAACCTGCGTAGCCTTTTTAAGAAAGGAAAACCAAATTGTGTGAGACAGAGAAAGACGAAATTTGAGTATTACTTAGCAATGAGACATAGGCATCTTTTTGCTGGCCAGTGCTAACAAGGTTTGTGGTTAACTTACATACTTTTCCCCAAGTGAGCAATTGTAAACTTCCTTGAACATTAACTCAATATTAATAGCCTTAAACAGCTGTCAAAAAGTTGTAGTAAAAATGAGATGGCTGATAGAGTGTAGCATCATATTTCAAACCAAAATCCAAAGTCTCAGCAACAGTCTAATTTTTTGGAATGTGGATTGTGAAATTTGAAATTACCAGAATAATTGGAAGTTCTAGAGAAGTTTAAAAGGGTAACAATTGAACTGGACATGGAAACCAGCCTGAGGAGTAATGTTTGGCAAGAAATGTCTCAAATCTGCCTCACTATTTTTATCTCTATTCTTGGTGACATCTGCATTTTCGTTTTTATTAGATGCTGTACTAAATAGGTCAAGTGTGAGAATGCCTGCACGCCTTCAACCTAAGGCAATTCCTGAAACAGAGTTTTCAGGATGTCCACAAATGGATACTACATCTCCATGCTTTACCCATAGCTGATAAATCCAACAGTGAGTCCTTGACCCAATGCCAACCAATTCATACAACCAATGACATCTACGTGGTGGCCTGGAGCAAAAGATTGGGGTGCATGGATGATGGTTATAGTGGAGTTTTATGTTTTGCTTTTTTTTTAAACAGAATTACTAAGACATAACTAACAGAAAATAATTGCACATATTTATTGTGTAAAATTGGATGTTTTAACTTATATACATACCATGTTTTAACATATGTACACCCATGAAACCATCACTACAATCGAGATACTGAATAAATCTATCAACTCCCAGAGTCTCCTCCTGCCGCTTTGTAATCTCTCTCTTTCTTGCACCTCCCCACCTTCCTCCCATACAAGGCAACTACTTAATCTCCTTGCTACCACTACATGATAATTTTCATTTGCTAGAATAGATAGCATCATACATTGCATCCTATTTTGTATAGATTCTTTTATTTAGCATAATTATTTTGCTGACGCTTACATCTATGTTGTAGCATAAATTGCTTTTCAAAAATATACAGCGGTTTGTTTATCCATTCATCTGCTGATGAACGTTTGGATTGTTTCCAGTTTTTAGCTATTTCAAAGAGAGATGATATTAACAGTCACGTAAAAGTTTTTGTAAGGACATATACTTTCATTTCTCTTGAGTAAATAACTAGGAGTGGAATAGCTGAGTTTATGTTTAACTGTTTAAGAAATTGTCAAACTATTTTCCAAAGTGGTTGCACCATTTTATATTCCTAACAGGAGTTAATCACTTTCTACTTCCCCAAAAACCTTACAAACACTTAGTATGGGAGGTCTTTTTTATTTTAGCCATTCTAATAGGTGTATAGTGTTAACTTGTCATGGTATCTCATTAATTTGTATTTCCAAAATAGCTAATGATGTTGGACATCTTTTAACATGTTCATTTTTCATCAGTATATGTTCTTTAGTGAAGTATTTATTCAAATATTTTGCCCATTTTTAGTTGGATTGTTTGTTTACATTATTATTGCCATGTAAGAGTTCTTTATATACATATTCTGAAGATATATCCTTTATCATATATCATAAAGTGTATATATCATATGCATATATATGCTTTGCAAATGTTTTCTCCCAAACTGTGACTTGCCTTTTCATTCCCTTACCAGTGTCTTATGAAGAGTAGATGTTTTTAATTATAATGAAATCCAGTTTATCAATTTGTTCCTTTACGGACCATGCTTTGTTTTGTTTTGTCATGGTGATGGAATAGGTGTGAATTATGAGGGCTTATGAAAGGTGCTGAAAAGTGAGAAAATGTTTAGTTCATCTAAAAATTTTACGAAAACTTCCTACCATAAGTTGCACTTTAGGACCTAAAACATATTCCCATGATGTGAGCACACAGCAGGAGGTCAATAAAGCTTCTAGGATTCACACCCTAGGTTAGTCACTGTTAGTCTGCATTATGCTATGTGAGTGACCCCAGGGAAGCCATAACTACTGAGGGGGTCCCCATGAATGGCAACTGGTATCACCTGCAACTAAATGTGTCAGAAAAAGCAGAATACCAATACAAGGTGGGTCTGTCACAAGCTGCAGCAGGCAAAAGGTCTCCCGGGCAGCATAGTGGCTTGGGATGCCCATTGGCTGTAAAGCACAGTAGATCCTCAAACAGCAATATGCTCCGAAATGAAGTGGGCATTGTAATGAGAATATCAAAACGTATCACAAGCACTTAATGAAATAAAATGTTAAAATAGAAAAGTTTATCAAAATTCTCTAAATCAGAAATCTTTTTGGACTACACAATAAGAAAGAACAATACAATAAGCAGACAGCTATCATTGTCTTTTTGAAAACAGAAATCTTCAAAAAAAATTTTTTTGGCTTTTTAAAGCTTGGATCAAACAGCCTTCAAAACCATCCTATTCCATTTATTCTAATGACATACCTAGCAGGTATCATTATAATATTTGAGATACAGAAAAGATTGTACTCGATAATAGATATAATAATTGAAATGATTTGTCTATTCAACATGTATAAGCCGAGCCCTTGTAGTTCTAGGCACTGTTGTAGGCATTGGGGATACAGCAGAGAACAAAATATATATTAGGTGGTGATAAACGCTATGAAGAAAAAATGAGCAAAGGAAGAGGTTAGAAGTTGACAGGGATGTGCTATTTAAATAAGAGGACAGCATATTTATCTCTAATAAGGTAACATTTGAACAGACATCTAAACAAGCTGATGGAGTAAGCCATATGAATATCTGGGAGAAGAACATTCCAGGTAATGGAGAACAGCAAATGCCAAAAATCCAAAGCAGAGGCATATGTGGGTATATTCAAGAAATAACAAGGTAGCCAGTATGAGCTGGAGTAGGACATGCTAAGAATTAGACTTACCCCATGGAGATCGATTGGCCTCCTACCCCCTATCAAATGTACCTCATCTCTCTTTAAATTCAATAACCTCTTTGCAAAATAAATTATTTAAAAAATTCTGATTCTTTCAAGTACCTGTCATCAGTGGCTTTTCACATATACTTTATGAATTTCAACACGTCTCTAATCTTTGGGCGTATTTAATACCACAGGAAAAATTCCTTTGTATTTGCCATGGGCTTTTTTCTTTTTGTTTTTTGATGTCTATGTGGATTTGTCCATTTAGGAAAGGCAATGGCAGGTGCAGCTGATACAACTGAGCTCTGATCTCTTCAGATTCAATCCACAAAATTTCAAGGGAGCTTATATTTCAACTTCCCATCATCCACTCAAAAATATAAGAAAGATAAAAGGAAAGAGCTGAACTTCAACACAAGAAAGATAGAGAAAAGCTATATATTAGGAAAGTTTCCCTGGAAGCTAGTTAAAATTGTTAGTAATACTTAATTTACTGTAAAACCTAAGTGGAGACAAACATTGTCAAGAATTTCCTTCTTATAAAGTTGTCCTCTACAACACACTTTTAGCTTTTGTCTGTTTATAAGACCTCTTGCAATATTTTGTTCTTGTTTTCCAGAGAAAAGAGGAAACAAAACAAACATGTCTTGCAAATTAATTGTGTCGGTTAAGCCAGAAAGGAGAAATTTGTTTATGCAAAGCAATCAGCTTCCGCAAAGATGATGCAACAATTTATAAACATTATTTTGGTAGCATTAGATTTTTACCAAAATGATGAACTAAATTTCCTCTGCACTGTCCTTGGGACACATCAAATAGTTTATTGGTTGTATGTGGGCATTAACCTAAGGCAATTTTATATTTCCAGTTGTAAAAGAATGCTTGCAATTTAATTCAGACCAATTCCATGATAAGTATTATGGACCTATCTTACTTCTGAGACAGGGCACATGATCTTCTTCCTCCTTGGTCATGAGTTTTAGGAGAGGAGGAGAAGATCAAGAAGAGGTGAGGGGAAGCAAGGTAAATCTCCATTCAGAGATAAAGCCAGCAAAACAAAAGGGGTGGATGGGATCAATTGAGTTGAAGAGTAGCTTGCTCTAAGGAGTTTTCCATTTAAGACACTCATAGTAACAAGCAGCTGATTCAAAGTACATTTTGGGGGTAAACTCATAAAAAACACTGGGGATTCCTGACCCAGAGAGTAAAGGAGTTATGTTTGCTCTAGAAATGGACAAATTCTCTACATAACCTCTCTTGGCCTTACAAGTTCACTGTAAGAAAACTGTTCAGCCAAGATTAATATAGAGGGGTAAACAGTACACACAAATTCTTAGGAGAGCCTGGCCTACTGGTCTTCAAAACATCTGCGAAATGTCTATAGAATTGAAGGGCCCTAAATATTCACATTAGTGATACCACTAAACACATGGCTTTCATGTCAACTTGGCATTTACCGTTCTACATTAGAAAGAGCAAATGTTTATATTAGCTTCACTTAGAAGGTATAGCTTAGGGGCTGTCCGGGTGGTGTAGCGGATGAGTTCGCACCTGCCACTTTGGCGGCCCAGGGTTTGTGGGTTCGGATCCTGGGCGCGGACCTACTCACTGCTCATCAAGCCATGCTGAGGCGGTGTCCCACATAGAGCAACTAGAAGGATGTACAACTATGACATAGAACTACGTACTGGGGCTTTGGGGAGAAAAAAGGAAAAAAGGAGGAAGATTGGCAACAGACGTTAGCTCAGGGCCAATCTTCCTCAAAAATAGAAGAATATAAAAATTTATTAAAAAAAAAAAAGAAGGTATAGCTTAGGTTACTGAGTCATGTGGCTTAAGCCACAAAATTAAAAATAAAGTCATTTCAACATGATCTTTGAATAAATGTAACTCAGTTAGAATACAGCTTTCTGAATATAAGAAATAAAGCATACCTAGAATTGTGTTGTCTTCTCATCCACCATGTTGCAAGGATATATATTGAAAAATAGTTATTTTGGATTCTGCATGCCCATGCATTTTCTCTGCTTTCTTATTGGAGATAATTCAGGTCTTCAGGAGAATTCATGGATCAAGAAAAATAATACATTCTTTCCATATTATAGACTATTTCTATCATAAATTATAACTCAATGCCAATTTCTGCATTATCCATCTATATTACAAAAGGCCCAATAAACACTGGAGTCGGGAATATCCACAGATTCTTGAGAGATTTCTGATGTTTAGTTGGCAAATTCACAAAAGGTTGAGCTTCTGTCAAAGATATTGATATTTCACAGAATTGGAATGAACTGTAACCATGCCTTGCTGGCATGAGTATAAATAGAAAAATATTTTTCTTCTTTTTTTCTTTCTGTTTTAACAGTGACTTAAACGTAGATTATTTATTTATGTTGCAATCGAAGTCTTTTTCTTAACACGGGGGATAGAATGCTATAGCAAGTTTCCTATTATGCTTTTGTGGTCGTTATGGCTGTTTTCCCTTTCCATGGCTTCTCCAAATATTTTCTTTTTCTTATTAATCCATTAGGGTTATTTTAAATATATATGTCACCTCTTGCTTTCACATTGTTTTATTCCATTTCCAGGCGTTTCCCACTGCACCAACTTCCCATGTTTTATGACGCTTTTATCAAATCTTCAGATTGTCACATAACTGAGTTATAGACAGTCTTGAGGGCTAAATTGTAGTCAAAGCCTGAGCTATATTTTACTATTAACTGATAAATAGTTTTTTAAAACCCTTCAATTTATTAATAAAGCATTTAATCAGCAATGGCCTAGAAGACATTGGGGAACAGTAATAAACCAAAGGGAAGTAAGTCATCCTGGATCTCAGTTGGATTTTGGAGGGTGATCTTCTCCTCCCCTCCTCTCTATTCTCAGGGGTTCCTTAAGAATACTATGCATTTCCCAGAAGTGGAAACATTCCCCCATGAGGCATAAATTGCAAGATAATCCTGGTAAATGGTACAATGATTCTGACTTGCAGGGTTCCAGAAGAGAATTGGAGTATGCATTAAAGGTGCTTCTCTTTTGCATTGTCTTAAAGAGCACACACACATTTCTCAGGCACAGGAAAAATTTCAGTTTTTTACATGTGCTTATAACTATAAATCATGTTCTGTGCTGACCAACGACCAGCAGAGAGACTAAAGCACGGATGTGAAACAGAAATGCTACAAAAAGGAAAGAAAATGAATGTCACTCTCAATATTTTTCATTACCATGAATATATTCCTACCTATGTGGTACACTCAGGAAAAAGAAAGAAACATATCTAAGAAAGATCTAATATAAACTAAAAGATGTAACATAAATTGAAACTATTAGACATAAAACTATTTAAAAATTAAGCAAAAAGTATAGTCCACTTTCTAATCAGAAGCAAATGGTGAATATATTTGAGATACATTTTATAAGAAATAAATATCAATTGAACTGTTTTTGAAAAACAATGTCTGGAAAATATGACATATGAGATATCTTGCCCTCCATTTTGTTTCCTCAAGGTTTGGACCATCGTTTGCAGAGAATTGAGGTTAGCTAGGCAAGGAGCAGCCAAAAACATGAGCAGTCCTTAGGGGAGTTAAGTTTCTTAATTAAGAGCACTCCCCATGGTCCTGTTTCTGAAATCGTCAAGTTTGTGGATTGGGGCAAATAAATAGATGCAAATTTGTTGACAAACTGCTTTGTACGTTTCATACAAAATTTCGTGTAGTGCCCACACCAGCCTCTGAACTAGTATTCACCACGCCTGTTTAAAGAGCTAGGATTCACCATGGCTGTTCTAAGAGCAGGGAGACAAAGACTTATAGAGATTAGATCATTTGCCCAAAATCCTCCAGCAAGCAAGTAACAGAACTAAGATTCATTCTCTGGTCTATGTGATTCTGAAGTCAGCAATCTTTCTCTTGAATTCTATTGCTTTGCATTTGATAAAGACTGAGGTACTTGGTTCCTTGCAAGACCTATCTTGAAGATCAGGATGCCTATGGGATGGAAAAGACTAAATAACATTCCAAGTGGAGGGAGGAGGAGGAGAGGGGGTTCCTGACAGGCAGACTGTGGACAGTGGGTATGTTTGTGGTTCCTGAAGCAGCTAGGATGGATTTAATCTAGGGCAGAGAGGGAAACTGGGGCGAGGAGAGTCTGCTCAGAGTGGAACATGACTGAAGAATTGGAGGAATCTAAAGGTAAAAGTGAATAAATAACAATTCACAATTCAATTTATGCCAGAATCAGGCCTGGTTTTGTGTCTGTTTGTCTCCGTCACGTCTCATGTTACCCAGTGGTGGCCTGCATGCCTTGCCTTCCCCATCGATTACACTTAGTAACCTGGAGGCTGAAGGCAAAGCCTGATTCTTCCTTTTTTTCTGAAGACCTTCTGGGGGCACAGTGGTTAGATACAGCTGGCCAGATGACTGAAACTTCCAGAAGGCCCAATAACACAGAAAGAAATGGTTTGTGAATGCATGTGTTAGTGCATGGAAATAGAGCCGACCATCAAGTGCTGATGGGCACAACCTCCCCTTCCCCATCCCTCCGTAAAAAATCACGTAAAAGGCAGAGATCCTATGGTTCTGGGGTGCTCTGTCCCGGTAGATTACCCATGCTATGAAGGCTGCTGAATCTGATTTCTTAGCACAGGGCACCCCTTTGTGAGGGCAAGCAAAGGGACCCTGGAGTCAGGCCCACTCGCTAGTATTCTTGACCAAGTGTTTATCCTATGCATTGTTTGTTTGCTGATTCGCTGGTAACCCAAATCTATTCCAAAACATTGTTCTCTCTAATACTCAAATTTGGACCAGCTTCATTGCTCTAGCCTAGCTCAGGCAAGATATGGTAATTTCTGATATTTGTTGTAAAGCACTTTATAATTATCAAGGTTCTATCACATATCTATCTAATTTTTTCATAATACTCTCATTGAGAAATAAGATATTATTATTTCCCAGTTTTCAAGATGTAGAAACTGAGGCCAAAGCTGTGACATCTCTGTTCACAACACATCACTGATGAATTTGGGGCCAGAAACTATGTCTCTTCACTACTACACTGTCTCATGCACAATACTTTATAATATGACCTATAAGAGTGTTACATAGATTCTCTTTTTTTCAAATGGCAATTCCTCGAATATTGAGAACTTCTGGATTCCCATTATGTTTCAGTACATTTCAAAGCAAATGTAAAAGGGGATAAAATCTGACTGGTGGAAAAAAATCACCGAAACGTGAATAGATTTCTTTTGGTAATGCAAGTAACTAGAACACAGTCTTGGAAGGTATTCTAAATGAGAGTTTGAAGGCAAAGTTGATTCAATCAGGAAAGTTTGAAGAAAATATCCAAAAACAAACCATATGCCATGTCATAGTCTGGAGGTAAAGAAAGAAAATCTGCCTTAGTGTTTAGAAATGAGAAAACCATAATTACATAACAATTGGCACCAAAACATTTACCACTTTAACTCATAAAAAGATTATTAGCCCACACTGGCTTGGGAAAGATGGAGGTCAAGGAACAGGGACAAGGACCTGGCACATAGTCAAAGCTTAATCAGTGCTTACTGACCGGTGGGTGGAATTACTGCCATAGACACGGCTGAGAAATGAGAAAATGATCTGAAACACAGGTCTCACTCTGTGCTGTCCTACAATTTATTCCTCAACTATTTGATTTTTTTTTTTTTTTAATTTTTACTTTTCTCTAGCTTGTGGATCCGTAGGTCTCACCTAGCCCTGCAGAGACTGAAGAAGGGTCCAGTTGGAGTGGGGGCTTTAGGCGTATGATGGTGGTGGTGGAATAGAGTTGAAGGGAGGCATTTGCAGAGAGATGTACAATATTAGCCCTGCAGTAATAATAGGTGCCACTATATCACTGTGTGTTAGTAGCTTTATCTCTAATAACTTATTTAATTCTCATAATTCTGGGAGGTAGATATTCCTACCCCCAACTTATTTGTCAGAAAATAAAGACAGAAGTACCACGTAGAAAGGGCAGCAGAGCTGAAATTCTAACCCGTGTCTGTCTGAATGCAATGCTCTCTGCTCTCTTCACTAACAACTCTCAGCTCACAGGAGTAACCCAACTTCTGCATTTTGCACATGAGTAATGAGAGGTAATTTGACTGATGTCTAAGATTGCAAAACAGTTACGGATCGAGGTACCCTAAATCCTTTTTTGGTTCTCTTTACATTATCCCCAGGCTAGCCATTGGTTTATTAGTTGAAGACAAATTCAAAAAGCGTATCATATACACAGATTTAGCATTCTTAATAAAACTTCTAGTTGCATATATAAAAGACAAATGAATTGCTCCTACAGAGCCCTTGCCACGTCATCAGTGTTAACTGCCATTGCTCCCATAAAAACCCTGATGACATTCAGTCCTGGAGAATTTGGTTAGAGGCTCCTGGCTCCTGGTGTCCCTTGCCTAGGTAGCCGGCTACCTTAGGGCCTGGGCCATCAGTTTCAGAAGGCTGCAATACACGTGTATATCTTCCATTTTCTTTTTATGTTAAGTGACATAAAACATAAGTAACAATTTGTAATTGTTGAATTAATCAAAATCACAAAACTAAACTGAATCAAATTTAATGTTTTTATTCCCTGTTTCTAAAGCTGTAGGATTACAGTAAAAGGCATCTAGAATTGTGTTTAAAATACTCTATCCAGCATCTAAACCTTCCAGAATGTAAAACTCACTGGTTTTTTAAAAAGATTTCTTCAAACTACATAATTTTAGCCTTTGTTAGTTTTCACATATTTCATAGTATAAATTTGATCTCAGGAGGATAGATGTTTTGATTTATTCAGAGAAAAAAAATCATTTCCTGATTAGTTATTTAAATAACTTTGACAAGGCTGCTGTCAAAATAATCTTGAAACAAACGAAAAGTGATTTGGGAATACTGACTTGAGGTCTTCCAATTCAAAATGAAAAGGGAAAATAGAAACTGGCATATGCTTAGAAACATTAACTGTAGACTTGGGTTGCTGAATATTCCCCCAAAAGCAATAGAACATTCTTTCCTTTGAAATAACAAAATAATGGCATTAACAGCCCATAGTCACAGTGAAAAACTGGAATAACAAGAGAGTGGGAAGAAATTCCAAGGTGAATGCCAAAATGCCAAGGTAAAATGCAAAGAATGATGATGGTTCCTTACTTTTCAAAGATGAGTTTTCCATTTCTTCTGGGAATAAGTATGGGAGTGCGTTACACTGGTGGAAGGCCACACTTAGCCATACCTAAAGCTTGCTGGGAAGAACAATTACAAAATCCTAAATAGTGGTCACTCTTGAATGTTTCCTCTCGAATCTCGTTACTTACCAACTCAGAGTGAGGACACTGCTGTTATTTGCTAAAATGAAAGTATTTTCTGGTCCTAGAAAACTGCTATGAAATCTGAGACCCTCGGAACTCAAATAGATGGTGCTCCTGGGAAATCAAACATCGAACTGTCCTTGTCGGTAGGAGGAGGGAGAAGTCCCTGGCTGGCTCTGTGAAGATGGTGGAATCATTGCCTTCATGTCTGTCTTCCTGTTTGCTGGGAAATTTTACCTTTAGAGTCACTTGTGTCTTAAAAATGTGCCTATTAAGTGTAAATACTCCTGGACCCACTGTAAGCCAAATAGATTTAATCTGCTATCCTATCCTGACTCTGTTAGTAGGTAGAGCCGCCTAGAGGATGGATTGAGGAAGATTTTGAGGACAACTTGAGGCTTAGTGTGAAAGAGCACTACGATTAAACAGTCATGTCTGTCGGCTGATGGCAGGAGCAAGGGGGAGAGGGATTGGAGAGACCTTGGTGGATGGTAGGGGGAAGAAAGGCATTTACAGGACTCATTTTCCAGCTCTGTTTTAAATCATTATTAGTTGATAAGTAATAGGAATGCCAAGAATGAGAAGCAAGCTCTTGAGTCTAATTTTATCCATCAACATCCCCAAAGAAACGTATCTTTATATTTATGATGTTAATGAAAGCAGAAAATATTCATCTAATAGACAACGATATAATATTTGCATATCCTGTGGGAATACATTTTAGTTTAACAGAAGTGGAGCTGAATACCCAATAGAAGACCATACATCAGAGATATTTCTTGTTGTGGGGGAGGAGGAGTGCTTCTTTTGTATTATAATTAAGTGAACAATGAACAGAGACTTAAGTTCTAGTCCAACCAAGTGAAGTTGAACAAGTCACTTCTCTTTTTCTTCAATTCTTCCCCTAGAGTTAGCTACAAGCTTTGGAGGCAAAAGGTCTGCGAAGCTATCACAGGCAGGACCTTTACCAAATGTTTTGTCACAGTACATTAGGGTCACCAGATCCCCAGGCTGCAACTCCTATTTGTTTGCCATTCTCTACCTGACTGCTAATCAATTGCTACAGTTTTTTAATATAATAATGATTAACATCCAGGGACTAATTTCTGTATTAGCTAGCTGATGTAACAAAATTCATTTTAAAATGCAGTGGATGTTACAAGACTATAGCATATAAGTCACTCTCACAACCAGAGATGAGCTGTTAAGGGCTGGGAGTGGCTGCTATCAACACTTGTCTTCAGTCCTTGCATCCAAGGAAAGAGGGTGATGTGGAAGTTGGACACATTACTTGCACTCGCATTCCATTGCAGGTTGGGGAATTCAGTCACAAGGCTTCACTTAGAATTAACGGCTTTTATTACTAAAAGGAATAAAGAAAGAAGAAATACTGAGAGATTACTGGCAGTCGCTTCCACAGTAGGCTTCAAGTCAACAGGCAAAGTTAAAATTACATCTTTACAATCTTTGAGAATAGTTGTCTCCTAGAAACTGGCTCCGTGCTCTGTCCAAACTCTGTCTCTCAGTTAATATTCTCTACTCTGAGGTCATTTGAAAGAATTAGCCTTGGAGACAGAAGCGTAACTCTTATGACAATCTCTGTTGACAGTTTGTGTATAAAAAGTGCCATCCTTTGCTGGGAGGGGGCTGGTTGGTTGGATTTGTCCCTCCCATCTTTTTAGCTTGTGATAAAAAGTGTGCTGTGTTTTCAGTTCTTTAATGTTTCATGTTACGGGACTCTCCGTCAATTTTAGATTACAAGCCACGGGCAAAAAGCTCTCTTCCTATTTTCTTTCTTGTTGGTTCCCAGAAATGTTTCCTTCACCTTAGGAATAAAGGAATACATATATATATATCAACTGAAGAAAGTATTCAAATTGAGGCCAGACTTATAAGTAATCTACGCAACTTGGTAGAAGGAAGAAACTTCTAAAAATTACTGTTTTAACACAGATCCAAATCAAGCCTAGGATAGGGGAGACATTATATCACCCTGAGAACTTGTCTCTTTGTCTTTTCTCTAGCCTTTTTACAAAGGTTGGACAAGTCTTTGCAACGAAATATTTCCCAGAATACAGGCACAGTAGCAATGGTTGCAACTGAGGTAATAAAACTTTCTGGATTAAGGATCACCAAGTGAGTCAGCATAAGACCACACAGCTAGGAGGGGATTGCTAGACAATGACTATTGTGAGACAAATCAGAAATCCTACCTTTTCCCTATTTTGAACCAGGGGAAGTGAATTTCAAGAATCAAGGCAAAGAGGGCCGGCCCTGTGGCTTAGCAGTTAAGTGCGCGAGCTCTGCTGCTGGCGGCCCGGGTTCAGATCCTGGGCGCGCACCGATGCACCACTTCTCCAGCCATGCTGAGGCCGCATCCCACGTACAGCAACTAGAAGGATGTGCAGCTATGACATACAACTATCTACTGGGGCTTTGGGGGGAAAAAAATTAAAAAAAAAAAAAAAGAATCAAGGCAAAGAATAAGTATTATGATCTGAAAGTGTCCAACTGCTCTCCTAGTTGCTGTCTGGAATAATATCTGTCTGTTTGTCAGCGTGAGCCTCTCCTCTTCCATCAGTATACTCCTCGTCTTTCTATCATTGTAAAAACAGGAGTCCATGACCTTGGTAGTGACATTAGCAAATTTCCTTATTCTCTCTGAGCTTCCCTTTTATTATCTGTAAAAGGAGGATAATAACCCTTAACATGTAGTGTTGTTGTAGGGGTCTAACGAGTTAAGTACTAGAGTGCTGAGTACAGTTCCTGGCTGTTAGCAATAAAATAATAATAGCCATTATTACTGCTATTTCCCAAGACCTAGCACAGAGTTTGGCACATGGAAAGTGTTCGGTAAATGCATGTTAAGTATCTGAGTCTGATTGTGAGCTCTTACAGAAGAGTAAATGCCTCTTCCCCAGCCCCATTACATCATTCATTCCTAAAAGATGCTTACTGCATTCATTCACTCTGTATGTATTTATTGGGAGTTCAACAATGAACAAACCCGATGTCTGCAATAGTGAAACTTAGAGTATGATGAGGATCTAGTCTTTGATTTTGCTTTTTTTTTTTTTTTTTGGTGAGGAAGATCAGCCCTGAGCTAAAGTCTGATGCCAATCCTCGTCTTTTTGCCGAGGAAGATGTTGGCCCTGGGCTAACATCCGTGCCCATCTTCCTCCACTTTATATGGCATGCCGCCACAGTATGGCTTGACAAACGGTGCCCCGGTGCGCCTGGGATCTGAACCTGCCAACCCCAGGCCACCGCAGCGGCACTCACGCACTTAACAGCTACGCCACTGGGCTGGCCCCTGAGTTTGCATTTTTACCCCTGGTAAGGTTGCCCTGGCATGGATGTCATACTTTGTTTTTAGTCATGTAAATGAGCTCACTTCTTGATCTGTGTTCTAGCGCTGGCCTCAAGCCAACTGTTCTTGCTTGTGCTTGTGGATGGCTGGCATCCTAAAACACTTTCTCCGTAAGGGAAATCCAGGAAGTCACGTTTGGAAAGGGTCATGGTGAATTCTCAACCATAATAGAATATCTCTCTTTCGAAATCTTCTGACTGGGAAATTGCCTTGGCTCAGCTTGCCTCAGATGCTGGGGCTGCGGAACTGGGCACTGGGTTAAGCTGCATCGCCATCTAGTGGTCAGATAAGGTGGTGCCCAGATGCATGGTTTTTCACGAGCATGCGAGTGGGTACCCTAAAGTAGAGTGGAAGGGAACCCAGGAGCCACCTCGTCTTCTTCCCTTTTTTTAAACATAAGAAAAATGAATCCAAAAAAGAAGTGACCCAAACTTTATATGACAAAGAGTGATTTGCAGAACTGCCATCCCATTCAGTTGCTATTTCCCTCAACAGTGTGTATTATCGGGTGTGTTGCTGTGGCTGAATGGTTGAGTTTTCTTTCATGTGGCTACCTAACCGCCTGTGAACCTGAGTGTTGTTACTTATAAAACAGGGAGGATATGGTTGTTGTAAGTATCGATAGAATGATAGGGTATGTGAAAGAGCTTTCTAAACAATAAATTATTAAAAAGAAATCTAAGTTCATATGTATTTATTACTTTAATTTTTGGTATGGAAACAGATGCATCTGGTTCAAAGCTGCATTTGCAGTTGAAAGCCACTCGCTCATTTATTCATAGCTTCCTCCACCAGTATGTATCGGGAGCTGCTATGTCATCATCATAGGAAGAAAGGACACAAAGATTAAGAAAACACAGACTTTACTCTTGAAGAAATCACAGTCTACTAAGGAAGATAGACATTGTCACATGCAATGTGCTGTGATAATGGATACTGGAGTAGAGACTGGCACCACCTTTAGTGTTGCACATAAAAAGACAGTTCTGCCGAGATGGGGTGGCAAGGGGTTGCAGAGACAGAAAAAGCTGCATATAGGAAAAAACAAACTTGAATTAAGACTCAGAGAAATACTAGTGGGATGCTAGAGAAATAGACAGAGATGGCTGAGAGGTAGAAATTCTAGATGTGGAATGCTAAAACACTGAAAAAACTATTAAAAAGAATAATATCATCCTAAAGTTATGAAAATATTCCAGTTCTGGTACATATGTCTGGCTGTCACTCCAAATAAATGACAGATTAATCTGGTTTGAGGCCAATATTTCATAACTTATAAGAAAATTTGATATTTTGTTTGCAGTTATGAAAACTAAGATCATTTTAAATTATGGAATAGCATATAACCTAAAAAGTCAATAGAAAATGATGAGAATTGAATGATTTCATGAAAGCTCATCTAGACTAATCATTCCATTGATTTCTATATTACATATCTGTCCTTCAGTTCTATGTGATAGTGACTATTGGAGTTTATTTTTCTATTGCTCTTTCATCATATCAAGTATTTAAATAACATCTTAATGGCCTAAAAGTCATACTTTCTCTTTTCACATCCCTTCTAGTCTTCCTCACCATCGTCTGACATTCAGAGAATTGCTTTCTAGACAGATTGATTGACAGCCTTCTATCCACACATCATTCATTCCAAATGGTTCCCTTCTGGGTTCTCTCAGGATAAGTGTTCATTAGTCCTTCAAAACATAGCAGTAAGGAGAACTAACTCTGGCACAAAGACATTTCCAAGCACAGTGAAAGTCTAAAATTACTTTATTCCAGGGTGTGTTTTCCTATGCTTCTGCATGTCAAGGGGAACAGAATAATGTAAGATTTTCAGTCAAACAACAAGGCAACAAAATAATCAAAAAAGAGAGAAAGAAATTTCCTTCGATTAAGGGAATATGAAATTTCCAAATTGCACAAAAAGCTGACTGTGTTTTAAGAACTTGTTTTGAGCCTTTCTCCCTCATTGGCCCACCACAAATAGTATAATTTCCAAAAAGGTATTGTGTCTGACCTTGTCCCTGCTTAGGTCACTCCCTCTGCCTTGAAGTGCCATCCTCTCCTCTGACTTTTATCTTTCAATGACACTCTTTCAATGACAACTATCATCCCGGATTAAGCCTGGAAATTACATCCTCTGGGAAATGTCACTTGACTTCCTCTCCTGGAATATACGCATGTTCCGTACGCTCCCTCGGTACCTTGTGCTATCTTACCGTGGCAGATTGACAGCAGGCACAGCCCCAGCTGCTAATGCCTCTCTGTTTCATGTCCTTTGCAGTAAAACTTTGAACCTCCTGCCATCGAGTCTATTTCCCCATCCCTTGAATCTGGTTAGCCTTGTGACTTGCTCTGGCCAGCAGAATGCAGAAGAATATCGGTTTGCCAGTTCCAAGCTAGAACTCAGAACGATTGTATTGTTCAAAATCAAAGACTTGTGAGATCCTAATCAAAGGATGCTAACTAATTGCCCAGCTTCTCCATCCAGTACCCTCAGGTATCTACCATCATGGTGGTTCATAAAAGAGATGACAAAATACAGATATTATGTTTGCATTTATGAAAACTAAGGTCATTTTAAAATCAATTTTGGAATAGCATATAACCTAAAGAGTTATATCGAGGCCTTCTTACACTGAAGAATTTCACTGGTATGGACCAGTACACTGCACCCTGAGGTCAAGTGGCCTTGGACAGGGTCTTTGAGATCAAGTGGTTATCAAGGCTGATCTCGAGAAGTGGATCCTATCAAATATGTATGACCGATTAGGGCAAAACAAAAGCAAACAAATTGTATATACCGTATGGGATTCTTTTGATCTTATAAGGATGCTCCTAATTATATCTTCGACCACTGTCAGTGTTCATTAATTAAGAGAAAATTTTACCAGGGAATATGAATTACTTTGCGGCGTTAGTCTATTTAGCGATGTAATTATTCTTGGCAGAACTCTGAAAGGACACAAGTAACAACACTTCGAGTTACTAGCTGCCTTGAAATTGTCCCTTGGTGATTCCCAATTCTGGAAACCTCCATGAAGGACACTGAGCATGTAGTGTCCCAACATAGAGAAACCACTACATCTGAAAAAAATATCAGTGATCACCAGTGTGCTTGGACCCATAAATCAAAGGGAACAAAATGCTTTCTTTGGGTTTTGTGGCTTGCATAGGAGGTTTCATTGACTGCTCAATTATCAGAATAAAGCTGGGACATTCAGTTCAAGGAAGGAAAAAAGGTTAAGTGCAGCTGAAGCTCATTCCTACTTCTCCATCTCCTTCCCTGAAGTCCCTGTATTAACCCTACAATGTTCTTCAGATGTTAACTTTCAGTCCAGAGGAGGAGCGTGGGCATGCCAATAGCTTTCACTATCTGGGATTTTTCTGAACGTCAGACATACTGCCCTCTTCTCAGGTTAATATTCCTGGTCTAAAAACTTTCCATCACAGAAAAGTGTGTGAGGTACCTTTTGAATTACAGCATAACAATTCATATGCATGCATATATACCAATGCTGAATTAGATTCTAAATGGCGATGATAGACAGTCATAGTAGCAGTCAATAATTCTAGTACTTAATACAGAAATTCAGGTGCACCTTCCTGCAAACACCATAGTCAGGGGAGTGATTATTCCCAGGAGGAGGACAGGAAAATCTAGCATTCCCAAGGGACAGTAGATATTTCTGAGAGTGAAAAGTGACTCTAAATAGTTCTAAAAGCAGAAGCGTGAGGTGGAGGTAAATATCACCTACACTGCATTAGATCACTTTCCACCCTCTCAGCACGTTAAGTTAAGAATTGTGCTGGTAGCTTGAAACAGAGACTAGAAATAATAGCTGTTTACCAAGAAAGAAATTTAATTCTTCCTCATGTAAAATAAATCCAGAGATACACAGTCCAGGGCTTCTAAAGTACCTCCATGGAGTTTCCCCCTATCTTTCTGTTTATCATCTTCTGCATGTGGCTTCTATCCTCAAGGTCACCTCCTAGTCCAAAATAGCTACTGGATATGCCCAGGCATCACATCTACATTCTAACATGAAAAGAAGGAAAAATAGAGGAAAAAATCAGATTTTTCTTAGCTGCATGTCATTTTTTTTAAAGATTCTCTGAAAATCCTTACCAAAAATTTCTACTTAATACTACCTGCTAGAACATAGTCACCTGTCTATATCTGGCTGAAAAGGATGCTGGGAAATGTAGTCTGTTAGCTGGGCACATTACCGACTCAAATCAGTTTGGAGTTTTGTTACTAAAAATGAGTAAAGAATAGATATTCAGAGGAAAACTAGGCAGATCTGCTCTCCTAAGTTAGGGATAGGAGAGAGGGAGGTGTCGAAATGAGCTGACCCTGAACTCATGAAGATGACAAAGGCAAAGGGCAGAAGAGTCAGGTTAGGCACCAAGATCCTAAAGTTTCGGCTGAAGACCGGAGCAGTTCAGAAATCATTAGTGGAAGGCCATATTAAGAAGTCAAGGTTTAAGACAAGAAAAATAGAAAAGAAACTGTGCTGTTCTGTAAATATCACTTCCTGGTTTGGGTAATCTGTCCAGGAAGAGAGCCTTAGGATCAATCTAGGTCAAGATTTTTGGCCAAAATGGCAGAAACTCCCTACCAACTTGGTTGGAAAAAAATTCTCCCAGATAGCAGAAGAGGAGAAAAGACAAAGAGGGTAGAGATAAGAGGGGTGATGATGTTGGGATTTTGTTTATGCGAGCGGATATGAAGGGGCCACATGCACAAGAATGAAAAGTGCCGTGGAATAGAGCCACCCATGAAAAGCATGGCTTGCATTCCGAGAGGTTGTAGGCGGAGTTGAGTCAGCAGGCGGCCAACTGCCCAGCCTCAGCCCTAGTGAGGACCATACACAGAGGTTGCCCTGGGTCTATACTAAGTTTTCTTTCCCCCAGATTTGGGGGAGGACTTCCCTTTGCACTGGCTAGATGCAGAGGGAGAGTTCCTGTGCCATGACATTGGTGAAAATACATTGCCTCATTGACAAGTCTGCAGAGTGGCCTTGCCCCTCATCGACCTACTTCTCTACTTCCCCAGTCACATTTGGTCCCACACTACCTCTTTTCTCTCTTCCCTGACTGTGTGTCTCTCCCTTCTACCACAGGGCATTTGCACATGCTGTCCTCTCTGTCTGGAACACTCCTCTCACCTGCCTGCTTGCTCCTGCCACTCCCTCCTCTAAACACACGTCTCAGTTATAGTCATCCTTTAGATCTCAGCTGAAGCAGCATATCCTTGGAGAATCCATTTTTGAACCCTTAAGAGCAGTTAGATTCTTATGTGTACACATAGTTGAACTGTCATTCCTAAGAAAGTGTACCCCAGAATGTAATGGTGCATGCATTATGAGTGTGATTATCTGATTAGTGTCCCTCTGCTCTACTTGGCTCTAAATACACCGAGAACAGAGATCTTTTTGCCAAACGTTGTATTGTCAGCACTCAACATAATGTATGGCAAATAGTAGGTGCTCAATAAATATTTTGGGAATGAATACAGGTCCCTGGCATGCATATAATAGGTGATACATACACACATAGAAATATATATATACACACACATATATATCTTAAATAAATATGTAAACTAAACAGGTTAATATATATTAAATAAATGAATTTATAAATGAGTTGTTTAAGATGCTCTGTGGCAGAGAGGTATAAACATGGACTTTACAGTCAGGCAGTTCTTCAGCTAACTAGCTGTCTGAGTTTGGGCAAATGATCTTACCTTTCTGAGCCTCAGTTTCCTCGTTGGAGGAAAAGGATAACAATTTTGAACCCGGCTGTCGCATTCAAATGAGATGATGTACAAACACCACCTGGCCCAGTTCTTAGCATGCAATGAGCTCCCAGGAAACAGTGGCTACTGACGTGATTGAATCTGTAGCTTATCCGTGTTAAATCAGGATACAGAGCTCCGTTTGGTTGAGTTCTCCACAAAATGGTGCAGGATACACAAGATGGATTCACTAGACAGTTGTAGAATAAGCAAGTGAATAAATTCATTTTTAGAATGACTTGAAATCTCCGTTGTGTGAACAACTTGTTTTTCAGGAGTGTGCTAGAACAATGCAGAGTCCTGCCGCTAGGTGTCGGTAAATATACACTATAAAAACAAGGCCCAGGATTCCTAGATTCTGATTCTGAGGTAAAATTTTCTTTTAAAAGTAATATTAGAGCGCTATGACTATTTATAAACAAAGCGATGTGCTCAGTCAGTTATTCAAAAGTTTCCAACTATCTAGTGATATCTATCAAGTAAATCAAATTTTTACACTCTTCCTTTCTTCCTTATACCAGGGAACAAAGAACAAAGGCTGGACTTTAATTCTCGTGATAACTTTTTAAGGCAGGCACACACATAAACAAGGAGGCTAAGGCTGCTAGAGCGGGCCAACGGCTGGGCTGGGAAGGGGAACTTTCCACTATAGCTCCACTGCCTTCAGCTTGCACCAACCCAAATAACTGCTGAAAGGCTGTTCCACCACTCTCTCATTGTGGTTCAACTTCCTTGACTTTTTCTCAGTTCATCCTTGATTCAATTTCTTCTCTATCAGGAGCTGTGCCCATACCTTCTACCAGGAATTCTACCTAGCCCGCCCCTCTCTGTTTAACACCCTGGACATCTAGTTAAAAACTTATTTCTTCTTTGGGTCTCTATTTAGAAGTCATCCTCAAAAAATGTCTTATTTTAGCCATTCCTCCCTAAACATGGATTCCGTATTACATATTGTACTAGTTTTCTAGGGCAGCCATAACAAAGTACCACAGACTGGGTGGCTTAAACAACAGAGAGATATTTTCTCACAGTTCTGGAGGCTACAAATTCAAAAAGAAGGTGTCACCAGAGTTAGTTGCTTCTGAGACCTCTTTCCTTGACTGTAGATGGCTGTCTTCTCTCTGTGTCTTCACATCGTCTTTTCTCTGTACATGTCTATATCCAAATTCCCTCTTGTTCTAAGAACACCAGGCATATTGGATTAGGGCCCACCATAATGACCTCATTTTAACTTTACTTTCTCTTTAAATACCTTATCTCCAAATACAGTCACATTCTGAGGTACTGGAGGTTAGGACTCCAACATAAGAATTTTGGAGGTACACAATTCAGCCCATAACATAAACCCTCACAGCACCCCAAAATTTCTCAATACCAATTACTCTAACTGAAATATTTTAGGTGCACAAGTCATTTTTCAATGTCTATTAGATGCCTGTAGGTTGTAAGTTTCTGTAACGGCAGGAATCAGGTCTGTTTGGCTCAAAACATGACCTCAGTATCTGCAACTGTGCCCAGTGCCTAGCATATAGTAGGTTATCCTCTTTACATTGCTATTAATATCGTCTTCTTTGTTAGTATTTCCTACATAACTCTAGTGTCTCGCACAAAGTGGCTGAGTAAGTATTTAATTAAAGACGTTTAATAACTAGAAGCTGAAAAGAATGCTCTGGACACTTTTTTTTATTTTTAAACTATTTACTCTCTTCAGCATGCCAAGCCACTGATGTGGCCAGCCCTCCCTGGCCACATCTTTGCTTTGGCAAACAAAGGAAGGACAGTTCATACAGTCAGGTGTGCTTCATAACAGCAAATTAGTCTCAGCCCAGATTTTACACGTTGTGCTTTGGATGGCTTACTGATTCTACAAGCTGTGTCGGTTTGTGAAGGCAAGTGTCCTACAGTGCCGTACTCAGTAACGCCCTTGGCCCCAGGCACTAGGGCCTCTGGCCTGGCCAGCATTCTCCTCCGCCAGCTGCACTCCTCTCCGTAAGGGAGGAGTCTACGAGGCAGGGGTACAGGGTACATGACCATCCGTTACCCACACTCCCTATCTTTCTAGACCTTCCTCCAGGTACTCAGGAGCCTGAATTTCCCAGCCAAAATGGCCCTGAGATTGCTTCTGAGACTTGCATAGGCCCCTTCTCCAGATCCATTCACCGAGGGGACCCCAGGCCCAAGAGATGGCAGGAAATCCTTCATGGTGTGGGACAGAGCCAGGTGTGGAACGAAAGGCTGGCAAGGCGTGGGTCAGAGGCTCCCAGCTGATCTCTTAGCTCTGTCCCCCAAAATATAGGGACAGGCCTGGATGTCTTGGCATATTTTATACTTTAATGTCTCACCTAACAAATTTTGCAAAAATCCATAGAAAATTTTCCCAAGACTCGGCCCTAAGAAATCTTACACCTCTATAGGGTCATAGCTATTACACATAAGCGTTGCCTAGAGCCAGTCAGGCCTGAACGGGAACACCAAATCTTTCACCACTATCTGTGTGACTTTAGAAAGACTGCTTAAACTGTCTGAGCTTCAGTTTCCCCAAATGAAAAATGGATTTTGGGGGAAGTTAAACAAGATGATATACTTATGATAAAATTTTAAGTGATGCTTCCTGTTGCCCTGGAATTGATTGCTAGGCCCCAAAGCTGGGGAGAAAGAGCTATTATGGATCCCACACTCGAAGGAGACATCAGTTAAGTATGCACTAACAATTGGGGCCAGTCCCTCCCACAGGGCGTATAAAGAGACTGCCAAACCCTCTCTGCTACCCCCATCATCAACCCGGCCCTCTCCCTCAGCAGGATCCTGGCAAGAGTAATTAAAGAGGCATGAAGAATGCAAGAAGAAGTAAAATATAGCAATTGAAAAATGCATACAAAGCAGAAAAGCAGTTGGAGAAACACTGGTAATAAAATACTGAAAATAATAGATCTGGTGTTCTTAAAGGGTCATAAAGCAAAGGACAGCAATATGCAATGTTTACATTTAAAACATAATTCTTTGGGGGCTATGGTACCCATGAAGTAAGTCTTTCTTTTTAATCACGCCAGCCACATGTACTAGGAGAAATGAGGTCCAATTTTTATCCCCTGATATTGAGAACACAGAGAAAAGGTAAAGAGATCATCAACCAGCTGGGGAACGCCATCCAAAAAGAAACAGAGTTCAACGAGGGAGGAGAAGAGATATAGAAACAACTTTCTTTTCTTCTTCAAGTACCTGAAAGTATAATTTTTCAGGGCCCTGTGGCACAGTCTTTAAAAAAGACGACGTCAGAGGAATTGAATTTCTAGAGCAGTAGTAGATTTGGGCCAATGAGACATGATTATTAACTGGAAGTATGCTCTGAACATCTAGAAGAACTTTTATCATTATACTCTTCTGGCATTTTCTGTGAGACTATAAGCTAAAGGACATGACAAACTAACTTGTTACCAAGATGAATTTGCTGATAAAATGCTCTCATTATAAGCAGTTTATGCAAATTAGGAAGGCAGTTTACTGATCAAAATACTGAGATAGAGCAAGACACCTGAGTCTAGTGGAAATATTTCAGCTTTGTGTTCAAATCCTGGCTCTTCCTACTTGATGAATGATTTCGAGCAAGTCAGTCAAAGTTTCTGAGCCTCAGTTTCCTTCTTAGAAGAATGGGGGAGCAGAGTCTCTACCTACCAGATTTGTTGAGAGGGTTAAACGTGATTTCAAATGCAAAGGACCACGAGCGTGCCTTGCACAGGGCAAATACTCCATCTATGCCAATTATTCCTGGCCCAGTAGGAACTTCTGCCCTACAAAGAAAATGGAGACTATCTCAGTACCATTTACAGAACTCAGAATTCCTGAAATGTTAATATCTCTTCATATTTAAGGAGATCAAATTTTTAATTCTTATACTTTTGAGAATTGCCATGATTTTGCTTACATATTGAAAAAATGAGGCCTAGAAAAGTCATTACTGCTTTTTTTGGCACTACAGAGAGGACTAGGAATCTAATCTAGCTCCATCCAGTTAGGCAAAGGTGGGCTCTTCTTTTAATTTGATTAATAAATAATTAAAGAGAAGAAAAATAGCTTTGTCGTAAATCCTCCATTAAACTGAGAAAGTAGTTACTTTTTATTTAACCCAGAAGTCAATAAGTAAGACTTCTGTTTATCTGGGTAGATGGTAGGGGTGTTGCCACACCCTGATCCATTTTGCCGGTTGTGGCACCAGCCCCCAGATGCTGAGTTGGTAGATGCTCACAGCTACCCCCTTCTCCAGAGAATTTCTCTCTTCAAGCCAGTATTGCCTGGCCTGAGAGGTGGGTATGTCCACCTGACTCCACCCTTCAGCCAGGCTCAGATAACCTAAACTGATAAAGAGAAAAGTAGCAGAGGATAAGATAAATTGGTTAAATCAAAATCAGATTTTGCTGTTGGAGAATCTTCTTTCTCTGATTTTAGACAGTTGAAGATGCCAATAAATACCTGCTGTAAGATATTAGAGGTCAAAGAAGTTCATCCAAGCTGAAATGAATGGGTTACTTCTCTTTGTGGATACTATTCTTACTTCACCAGTGAAGAGAGAATATATTAATTCCTTATTGTTGAAAATGGTTGTGGTAGAAGAAACTCTTTTATAAACTAAATGATTTTGTATGATTTTCTGGTAGAAAATATTTCATCAGTTGATTGTCTTCAGACTCCGGATTTCCACCGGCCAAATATTGTTTATCTTCTTGGAGAGTTTTGGCAGGTTTTCTCTCCTTAGGAAATGAGTTGGAAAACATTAGGGAAACTTCAAAGCAATGGCTCGAGGTTGTCTTCTGATTTATGAAATGACCATTTCCATCACTTATCAGAACACTGAGTCCTTCCTGTGGAATTGCAATCCTAGTATGTAAATAGAACCAGGGAACTGCTGGTTATCATACTCATGGTAAGAAACAACTCTACTGAAAGATCCATACCAAAATGACAGGAGTCTTTACAGCTGCGTGAAGTCTAGGAGAATGTTTGGTGAATGGAAAATTTTGGAGACTGTGAAACACAACTTTGTTTTCCTTAGTGTATGCTCAGTGTTATACTTTTCCAAATTAGGGCATTAACTCTCTCTCTAAAGTTTCTGTTGATTTCCCCCCTTTCTCGGTTCCCCTCGCTCCCATTAACTGAGAGTCAAGAGCAGTGGATCTCATTCTGATTGTGGCTCTGTCTTGTCATCTGAGCTTGAGAGAGTTATGGAACCTCTGTAGTCCTTAGTTTTTCCATCCCTTAAATGAGAATCATAGGCCAGGAAACCTGGTAGTAATAAAAAAATAAAAATAAATAAAATAAAAGTCTAGATGCCGCCCCCAGAAATTCTGATGCGAGAGATTTTGGTGAGCTTGGGAAATAAATACATATATTTTTAGAGAGCTGTCTAGATTATTTTGATCATGAGCCAGTTTTAAGCACACTGGACAATATTAGATGATCTCTCTGAGGACTTTTACAGACTTATGAATATGAAATCTATTCTATGGCAATAGATTTTGATGTGAAATCATTTCCTCACTTCAAGGTTGTCAGTTCTTCAAATGGCAACTTCTGAATCATTCTGCTTATCCTTGGTGACATTAAATAGCTGCTCATCTCAATAAGAATGGAGAGATGAGAGAACAGAGAAAAAAATCAAATCAATTAAACCTGGCTTTTGGGAATTGCACAGTCAACTCTGGGCAGAATGAACTTTTGATTTTTCCTCAGTTGTGTTATGTAAATGTATCAATCAGGATTCCATCAGAATATAGTTGTAGTACTTAAGTGGGGTGATTGAGGGAAGTTTTACAAAGGGACTATCTACTCAAATGTGGGAAAGGAACCCAAAAATTGATGGCTTTGAAGAGAAAGGAGAGAGAACACTTCGTTATCAGCATCTAGAGATTTGGGGTTTCCCAGTTAGAGCTGTGGACTTTAGTACATGGATGGAGCCAACCTGCAGTAACTGGAAGGGAGAAAGTCAGGGGACTGAATCCCTGGCCTCGATTTCCTCCCTTCTTTCAATGTGTGTTGGAATCTACTGCCTCCCATTGACTGACCCCAAACAGGAGACGGAAGGCAAGGATGGTGCAATGCCCACATAAAGTCAGTCTCCCAGGGGCACTGAGCAAGATGAAAAAGGATTTGGAGGGACAAAAGGTGATTAACCTGCACAAAGACCTAGCTCTTCCCCAGTGGTTTCGAACCTCCATGATTTGAACATCAGAATCTTCTTCTTTAAATGCTGTTTCTTACCTTGTTCACATGAATGCTTCCTATTTAGCTCCATAACCCAGCTCAGATGTTTTCTGTTCTGTAAAGTTGTCCTTGCTTCTTGCCCACAAGCAATAGCAAGCCCCTCTGTGCTACCTAAGAACCAACTTTTGTAATTGCTCTTTTCACAACACATTTTAGGCCCATACTTAAATTATTATTGAATATCTCACATTTTGAATAATCTGTGTCAAAGTGTCCTTGAGGTTTTGGTTGAATAGAATTGAGGGGTCCGACAGAATAAAATGTTGTTTGGATTTTGTTGACATATAACAACATCCATGGTTGGTTTGCTCTTTCTCTCCCTGTTGAAATGCCCACCTGAGAAACCATGTGCCCTGGGAGCATTGCTTCGTGAGCACAGAAAACTAGATGGACTTTGTAGAACAATCTTCCTAGCTCCTTCCTGGCTTGTGCTCCCAGCTCTGATATCGGGGCGCACCCACCTCACTACACAGGTTGGGTTAGCCAGAGAAAGCCAAAGAACCATTTCAAGAAATTATAACCCCTTCTTCATCTCTGAACCACCATCTTTTTTCTAATCTCTGTGAAATCTAATCTCCCTGTCACTGAATTATTTGAAATAAGACAACTCTATGTAAATGGAGTATTGCTTCCTTTCCATATACTGTTATTTTCAGTCAAGTGTTCCTGTGGATAAATTCTGATCACTTGGGTTAAACTTGGAGAGTCCCTTACTAACTAATAATGGTAAACCATTTCTTAGAAAGGATTATTTTTAATAAACATATTTATTTTTGTGGATTCTTTTGGGCATTTATTTCAGATACTTTTAATGAGTTAATTTACAGATTGTGGTTAAATGGGATCTCACATGTAAAAGCATAATGTAATATCTGATTTACAGAAAACTCCCAATAAAAAAGTTACCAGTATTATGTCTAACATTGTTAACAATAGCTTACATTTTCAAAACTGTTGTATTTTATGGTACTTTAATACATATTACCTCATTTATTCCTGTGAAGTAGGTCTTAGTAGGACTCCTTTATTGTTGAGAAAATTAAGACTGAGTAGTTACCTGAGTTTCTCAAACAAGATCACACAACAGAAAAGGAGCAAATTAATTCAAAAACATTAAAAAAAAAAAATTCAAATTAAGGTTTTCTGATTTCCAAATCTTGTGACATTTTACTATATGATTTCTCTCTGTGGCAACCAGTTTGTATCTCTCTGTGCACTTATTATGTCATAATATCACATTTTCTTTTCCCACACCTGTGAGTTCATGATGCCCCAAATTTGGAACCAATCCCTTTTCAGCCTAGGGAATTTTGAGGAGTCCCAGGTAGGGACTTGATGTATTGTCGTGACAAACCAGGTTATTTTCTTACATGGACCCACAGCTCTAGGAACAAGCCTCCTGAATTCTCTTGGTAAGCTCTGCCTCCCTGGGTCCATGTCTCAATTAAGTACCGAAGATTCCATCTCTTCTGAACTTGGAGTCTTGCTTGTTATTGCCATCTGTTAGGACTGAACTGTGTCCTCCTAAAAATCACATGTTGAATCTCTAACCTCTAACACATCAGAATGTGACTGTATTTAGAGATTGAGCTTCAAAGAGGTAATTAAGTTAAACTGAGGCCATTAGCGTAGGCCCTAATCTGATATGACTAATGTCCTTATAAGAAGAGGAGGTGAGGACTCACAAAGGGACACCAGGAGGTGCAGGCACAGAGGAAAGATCACATGAGGACAGCAAGAAGGTGGCTGTCTGCAAGCCAAGGAGAGAGTCCTCAAAGAAACCAACCCTACCAACACCTTGATCTTGGACTTGTAGCCTCCAGAACTGTGAAAAAATAAATTTCTGCTGTTTAAGCCATCTAGTCTGTGGTATTTTGTTACGGCAGCCCTAGCAAACTAAGACACTATCCTTTTGAGGAGAAGGCCTAACTTGAGCTCACATATGTTTTCTGGATTATCCTTCCCGCTGACTCTCTGCCTGTCTGCCTACATACATCCCAGAGATGCCCTAACTTCATGCTCCCGATTGTGCCTCTTTCCCCACTTGCTTTATTCTAATTTGCCAGACCTCCCCAATGTGAAACACCTAACTGTCAACTCTGACAGTAGCTGTGGTTTTCAGTATACTGTGGTCTGCAGATGCAATGGTCGGCTTCACCTGGCCTTTGATAAGAGGTGTCAACAGTTCCCCACCATCCACCATTGGCAGTGCCAGCCTCCCTGAACTGCTCCAGGATTCCAAATAAGCTCTGCCATCTTTCACCTCCAGCCTGTTTCAGTACACACTCTCCTTGGACTTAATTTCTGCCCACTCCCACCTTACCTTTGCCTGGCCAATTCCTACTGATCCTTCAATTCTTCACTTAGAAATACCTTCTTTGAGAAGCTTTCCCTGACCCCATAAACCTGAGTTAGCCCCTTTTCATGCATCCCCCCACACCACCCAACACGTACATCTAATTATAATATAGTTCAGTGGTTCTCAATCTTCAATGTGCCTCATAGTCAAACACAGGGCTTGATAAAACAAAGACTACTGGGCCCTAGCCCAGAATTTCTGGTTCAATAGATTTGGGATGGGCTCAATAAGTTGCATTTTTAACACGTTCCCTGGTGATACAGATGCTGTTGGTACTGAGACCACCCTTTGAGAATGATTGCTATAGATAAATAGCCTATTTCCTTCCATTAACCCCTTCCATTTACCTCCAATAAATTGTACATTCTTTAAGAGTAAGGATTTTATCTTTCAAATCACGATGGGCCCAGGATTTTGTACAGTGCTAGGAACGTGATAGATACTCAACAAATAATTGTTTCATATATGAATAATGAAAATGGGAATTCTTTACATCAGGAGAATACTTTTCAGAATAAAAAAATTTTGTTGTACCAAGGTTAATTTAAAATACACAAACAGGAAAATCAGTACTCATTTAGAAGGGGCTGTTTAAACCATAATGTTGTTTATCCCGGTTTGATATGTACACAAAACCGTTTTATAGGAACTTTGGCTAGGGTTGTTTTGCCTCAGGGAAATGGTGTAAACTGTATAGCTCACATAGAGAAATGTAAAATAAGACGGGAAAACGAGGCATTAGCAAAGCCGGTCATTATCTAACGATCACAGAAGGGAGCCGGAAAGCAAATGCAAAACAGAGGCGCCTCCAAGACCCACGATCCCCCCGCTGGTAAAAGTTCAAACGGCAAATCATAGTCTAGAAGACAGAAGAAATAAACCCAGAAGTTATTTGCTCAGGCTGTGGCAGTCTGATTCTGGAAACGTTGTAGCAGGGGCAGAAAAAGCTGTACTCCCTTCGGGCTCAGTCGCTTTACATGAGTGATTTTACTGAAGTTTTAATGTGCGCTGCAGCCTCCAAGCCTCCCTCCCAACCTCCACTTCATGGTCCCGTCAGCCCATTACTGCGCGGGAGCACCACGCAGGGACCCAGCGGGCGGCGCATCACGCACTCAGCAGCGGCTCCATAAATATTAGTACTCTGGGACCTCTGAGAAAGAAAAAGGAGTAGCGATTCACCAGCTCCCCAACCTCTTTCCCATACTTTTCTTTGACTTTCATAAAAGGGCAAGACAGTCAGGTGGAGAGCCCCATTTTGCTGACTAGCTAGCTCACCAGCAAATTTATGTTTCTACGGACTCAAAAGAGGAAGCAACATCAGCTCTTGAAGATGTGAGAGGGGTGAAAACGGTCTCCTCATGGGTTCGCTGACCCGACTGAGTTAATCCTTAGCCACCCAGGAAAAGCTGGGCCCTCAGGTGCATGTCACTAGCAAAAAGTTCTTGCTAATGCTAGTTCTCAATGTCTGCCATCTAATCCAGCCTCCTTGCTGGTATCAGTGTTATCAGTCTAATATTTACATGTTATACCACCACTTTCCTCTTCAAAATTTTTCAGTGTTACCCTTTGCCTCTAGCCAGGGAAGCTATAGGTCTCAGTTCAACAAGGACATTTCTGGTTTACACTTTCATCAGGGGAATTATTAATAGCACCTCTCTGTGTCCTTCAAAAGTGGCCCAGTTTAGACTATAAATGACATGGTCACCCTATTTATAGCATCACACGTGAGGGTTTTTATGATGTGGCTCCACCTTCAAGTCTGGTTGCATTTAATGCCATTTCCATCCCCTGCCACCAGCCACACCTAATTAATTATCTTCTCTGAATATTTTTCCTCTGTGCCTTTGCGCAAGCAGTTCACTCTGCCTGGACTGGCGTCTCCAACCCTTATTAAATACCTCCTTATTCTCCAGGTCTCAGTTTAAAGGTCCCACACTATGTTCTCTGACTTAAGTATTCCTCTTCAATGCCCCTATTGTGCAGCAAACATATGTTCATTAAAGCACTAGACACCTTATTTTGTAAATGTCTTCACAATAATCTATATCCCAGTCATAAGAAATTCTCAAGGATAGCAGTTACGTCTTTTCATCTTTACATGATATCTCAATGTTGAACAACTGAGTGAATATGAAAAATATACCTAAAATGACCTAAGGGAAGTCAGAAACAGTTTGGAAGGAATATTCACTTCTGAGTGTTCTCCCAGTCCCCCTTTTAGTTCAACTGCCTAAACCAACAGAGAACAACAGGTGCACCACCGTGGTTTAGAAGCATCCCCATTATCTACACTTCTTGTGGGAAATGGCATATGTTTCTA
This sequence comes from Diceros bicornis minor, assembly GCF_020826845.1. NCBI lineage: Eukaryota > Metazoa > Chordata > Mammalia > Perissodactyla > Rhinocerotidae > Diceros > Diceros bicornis. Next base: position 30,198,095 of record NC_080764.1, on the reverse strand, counting down.
AATCAAGAAAAGCTCTGTGATCACTTCCTTGCATGATCTTTGTAACTCACGATCTTTCTTACTGCCTAGGTTAGCTAACTTCGCCTTATCAGGAGCTGTTCCAGAACACTGGTGGACCTACCCTTTTCTTCCTCCTAGAAATAACCAAAAGAAAAATTCTTTCTAAATTTTGGAGCTGACTCCCTGAGCAGCCTTCCTTTCTTCCTCTGAACAAAAAATTCCTCTCTTGCTATCTGAGTTGAATGGACTGAGTTAGCCTTAGGCTATGAGTATACCATATGGTGACAGCATAATTCATGAACTGAAATCCAATTTGTGAAGATACTATATGACGCCTGATAGTTCTGAGAAATAATATTAAATGAAGAAAGATAAAATGCTAAAGTGGGAGCTCTAAAATGGATTGGATTAGAGGTATTTGATTGCTTTTCCAGATTCCTTAGTTCTAAGTGTGTTCAACAAATTCCAATTTGGGGTGAAAGGTTGGAGATTAACATGAACATCTTGCATTTCTCAGCATGTGGAATGCGCACACCTTTTATATTTTTTGTCAGAAAATGCTTCTCTGTCCAGTTTCCCATGTTGTCTCATTGTGTTTTGACACCAATGACTACATTTATAGCAAAGATTGCACAAAGTCTGGGATGATTTTATTGAAGGAGATTTAGTCCCAAAGGTTAATGGGGTTTTCCATTGTGTAAAGAGTAAAGCCTTTCAAGGGTGACAAAGTAATACTCAACAGCTTTCAAGCCACCTCCTCCATCATCAATTTGGATTGTGTTTTGCTACTGATGTAAAGTTTAATATAAAGTCCTCCACAAAGCATCACGACTCCTTTTCCCACGCTGACCCCAGTGGCTCATGTCAGCCAACATCTGGGCATCACAGCTGTGGGGTTTTCGAGAAGCTGTGCATACGCCTCGTTTCAGAAGTAAGTCGCTGAACAGCACATGTGCTCATCTGAAGGATGCACTCTGGCATCGCAGGCATTGGTCATAGTGTGATGGGTCCTACAAGATATGCAATCATGTATTTTATGATTTTAATCAAAGAAAGCATGGCATTAACATTTCAGTAAGTAAACGAAGGAACAAAGCAGGACTTTGCCATGGACGTTAGTACTCACACCCAAATGGAAAACAGATAGATTAACAAGGGACCTTTCCAAAACAAACCTAAGTCATCACATGTCAAGGCAAACTACAATTGTTCTACTTTTAACGGCTCCACAGAAGGACAGAGGTGTTCCAGCCAAAAAAAAAAAAAAAAAAAAGGTTAAGTGATTTTCAAAGCATTTTTCCAATAGTCTTGTGTTTGAAATGGGCGTTTAAAAGCATTCTTGGGTAGTTCTGTCAGTGGTAAGCAACAAATCATCCTCACTTAGAAATTACAGAGGCTTTCAAAATACATGAAAGAGGAAAGAACTACCACTGGAAGGGTCAGCTGTAAATAAGACCCCTTAGGCACACGGTTGTGATGAAGACTATTAATGGGGTCACTTCATGGTCTCACTTTCTGCTCACTGATTCTGGACATATTCTAAAGAAGAGGAAGACCTCACCTAAGACCTCTGTAATCTTTGGGTTTACAAAATTCATAGTTATGTGACTGACACCCAGCCACACCCCTTCTGAATTGTTCACATTTAACTATATTGATGAATCTTCAAATGATTAATCATTTTGGATGTCAGTGAAAAAGAATGTTTAACTACTATTACAGATTCCTTCAACTTGCTAAAATAATTTGCTTTACTTATACATTGTTTCAAAATTATGCTTATTTGGGCCGGTCCAGTGGCTTAGCGGTTAAGTGCGCACGTTCCACTACTGGTGGCCCGGGTTCGGATCCCGGGCGTGCACCGACGCACCACTTCTCCGGCCATGCTGAGGCGGCGTCCCACATACAGCAACTAGAAGGATGTGCAATTATGACATACAACTATCTACTCGTGCTTTGGGGGGAAGAAAAAAAGGAGGAGGATTGGCAATAGATGTTAGCTCAGAGCTGGTCTTCCTCGGCAAAAAGAGGAGGATTAGCATGGATGTTAGCTCAGGGCTGATCTTCCTCACAAAAAAAAAAAAAATATATGCTTTTTTGCCCCATGCAAGTTTTTCCTCACCTTCTTTACATATGTTCTTCCAATATTTTTCCTTAGTGTAAAAGCCATAAAGATAAGCTCTGTTTTATTAAAAACACAAGAAATGTTGGGATTTTGTTCTATTACTGTGAGGTCTATTATTACACTCTCTGTATCTACTTTCGAAAACATAACTGAGTTTATACTTACAATATAATGTAAATACAATTATTTTCTCATTTGGGGAATATATTTTAGAATAAATATTAGCAATATACAATATATCCTTTGGTAATAGCCAGAAGAATTAAGGCAGTACAAATTCCAATTACATGTTCTGTTTTTATTTTTATTCTTCATATTTCATTTGTTTCTATGATTAGCAACATTTTCCTTTTTCTTTATTTCGTAGTTGTAAAAATTTTAATGACATCTCCTTGCTCCTGAATTGCTTGTCACAATAAAATCTTTATTTTTCTCACAGCACTTACCTCACTCTAGTTAAAAGATCGATTTAGACTATTTGTTTTCAACGGTTGCTGTTGGTGTTTCAATTTGTAGGTTTTGTTGCAGCCAGGACACTAAAATTTACAAATGTTAGTCATCCTGGCACAAAGTTACACGTCAACTTAAATCTTTTCCCCCAAACTTCCCCTTATCCCAACTTTGGGTATCTTCATGTCATTAAAGATTTTGATTTCCTACAAGGTCCTCAAAATTTTGTAGAAAGGCACTTTCATGTACTCACAACTAATTTACTAAATTACGCATCTGATCCTAAATTTCTTTTCATGTTTTACGGTTTTCATATTAATATTGCACGAATTGTCTGCCCAACAGTGAACCATTCACAAGATTCTTTTAAAAGCCTAGGGATAAGTGACAGGCAACTATTAAGCCTATTAAGGTGAAACTGCTAAGCCTAGAAGAATATTTATACAGACTGATTTTCTGCACAATGGGCTCAACAAAGCTAATGTAATTCACCCAGAAGATTTTCTATGGGGTCATAAATTAATCAGATCGAAACGATGACAACCCAGGAACACAATCAATGTGTTCTCTGGCATGTGAGGGCACCTGCCACACACTTGTGTTCAATGGCACAGTAACACACACACACACACACACAAACTGATAATGAATAATTTTAGAAAAAGCTGTCATGTTTTCAATTTAATCTAACCAGAGAGAAAAAAAGGATTTCTATTCAGTCCTAACTGCAAGTTTGGAAGATGGGGGAGGAGTGTTTGGGGAGTAGGGTAGGGTTGGCCTGAGCTGAGGCTACACACAAGGGTGCATTAAAATAAAACTTGAAAGCACTGCATCCATGAGGCGAGAAGAAAGCAGGAGATGCCAGAGGTACCCTGGCAAACTTGGCTTACTCCACGGTTTTGCCAAGATCACAGGAAGCTCCGTTACTCTAAGAAAATATCTACTTCATCATAGGAGAATGATAATTTGACCTGTTATAATTTCATCTGACTTATTGGCTCTATGCATTAGTAGGTATGAGTAGTAAAATCCAGTTATTTCAACCATTTCACAATTTCACAATTAATGTTAGAACAATTATCTAACAATCAGTAATCATGCACCTTTTACAACCGTTATCACAGGTTACAGGATCATTTGTAGGTATAGAAAAATGAAATGAGCAATGTTCAATTTTGGTGTCTGCAGTCAGTCAATATCTCCTTTAACCTTTAAGCATCTAGCAAGCATCCTTTCCCTTTTCTGGTCACCAGTCTCATGGAGATGTAGCTAAGTGCAAATTTGCATCTTTCTCCTCCCACAAGTGTCTCAGTTGCCACAGAAAACAAAACGTATACCATACAGGTTTAAGACTAACCAAATGCTAGACAAAGAGGTTAAGATACAAAAGGAGTAGCACACTTTTTTATTTTATTTATTTTTGTCTTCAAAGTGTTTAAATATAAATACAGAGAACTGAAAATAAACATGATTCTAAAATTTTTAGATTATTATGCATTTATTTTTTAAGCAGATAAGTATATGTGGGGAGAGAGTGAGAATCCCCCTCTGCCCTTTCCCTTAAGGTTCTTATGGCTGGCCAAATAATCAACAAGACAGGTTAGCAGGAGAAAATATTACCAAGTTTAATAACATGTATACATGGAAGAAACTCAGAAATGAGCAACTCGTTTCTCTGTCTAAGCTGCTTGCTTAAGTATTGTAGCTAAAGGCGAGGAAGGTATTGGGGGTGGGTAATGGTCTGGGACTCCAGAGGGCAAGAAGACAATTCTTTTCAGGGTCATCTATAGATAATGTGGTCAGGGAGAGATAGAGTTTTTTGATAAAAGGCGCTTGGTGCCCCTCCCATTGTAACATCTATTTTACATTATCATTACAGCCATCATGATAGAAGATCTGTTCCAGGAAGGAGCCACCATGTCAAATTCTTTAGGCAGTTAGTGGGGGAGGTCAAATGTCCCTCAGAGAAAACAATCAAGGTAAAGAGATATATTTCAGGATGGCCAAATCTTGATCTCCCACATATAAAACTAAGGAATTGCTCAGATGACCAAGTCAGGAGGCAAACCACCTGGCACAGGGAAGTGAGAAACTAAAATGCGGGTCTTGAATAGAAAAATTGCAATGGCTTAATTTCTGCTGGGGTTCAACATGCTATGCATTAGCAAACAAATAAGAATCGTGCTGGGTCTGGATTTATCAGATTCCTTTAATTAACTAAGACTGCATATTAAACTAAATTGTTAGCAGCTGGTTGTCTACAAAAACCTAGCTAAACTCCTGGGAGCTATTGTGTAGCTGCCTTCTTAAAACCTGTCCCAGTGTGCCCCAAATTGATGCTGGAAAGAAAAAGATAACTCTTTCCAAAGTGCGTTATTTCGGCCATTCAAATTCATCTTCAGAAACCCTGGGGACATTTCCCCTGAACACTGTGTTCCATATTGCTTAAAGCGAGGAAAGTTTCGTCCCCCGACTTCTTGGTGTTCCCTTCATGCTGGTGAATTTATTGTGAGTTCCGTGGCCTAGCAATGCCCACCATCTACTTGATTATCTTCGCTCACAGAAGACGAGAGCAAACCACGTCTGCAATCCCAGGCTTAGATCTTGAATCTTTCTCCTTCTTGAAGCCTTCCAGTTTTCTGAATATGCCCATGATCCAGATTCCCTGTACCATATGTCTAAATGGCACCTTGATGGCGTGCAACTAGAAGTAAAAAGAGATTTTTCTTAAAACAAGCAAACACACAGCAACAATAACAGACGTCACAGTCCAAGCTTGAGTAATAAATGTTAGAAAAATCTACAACCTGAAAAAAATTTTAGGAATTAGACATAGATTTGGTGGGTTTTTTTTCTTTTGTTTTCAGAAAGTCTCCCCTCCTGCTAATAAAATAGCTTTATGTCATAAAATTTTGGTTCAGTTTGGCTCTGCCTCCTTTTAGCCCAGTTAAATAGATGGCTGATGGAAAATCAAAGTTTAGGGACTGACTTTTCCCATTTGGCAACATTCATTTCCTGATAATACTGGATAATTAATAAATGGTGTGTTGTCACGCTTTGTCCCTTCAAGTGCATTTGGGAAAAATACTTTTTGTGCCTACTGAGTAATGCCTTAAATGAAAGAACATGCTCAAAAGAATGCTTTATGTCTATGCATAAAACACACTGAATATTTATGATTTTAATTGCTACATACCATGTGCATACTCGTTTGTACAATTATATACATTTTTAAAGGGCAAGGGGAAAGGATCACTTTATGACTCTACAATTCATGATAAGCAAGTCACTGAAAATTTCTATTAACTCAAGATGAAAATTTATAAAAATTCTTTGGAAAAAATCTTAGTATTCTCTATACGGTAACTGGCATTTTCGCGTGTTTGTGAAACAACTAGATACTAGCGTACATTGCTTTTAGATAAAAAGAGAATACTATTTGTTCGATTTTTCTGCCTCTTTCCTAAATGGATAATTCTGAACTAGGAGATGCAGCTTTATTTCTGTTTGTTGTTTACAAAAAACACATGCTAATGTAACAGCGTATGAAGAATTAAAGGAAAAATGCCAAACACGCCCTAACATGCAAAATGTATTTAGCTGTTTGCTTGAACTACGCTACTTTCATTCTCCAGCCTGCTCTCTCAAAAACCAAGCATTTCTGCGACTGAGGCTAAAAATAGCCAGCCAAGCCTAACAACTAGCTTCTGATTGGCTCAGCGCAAAGGCCACTCAGCCAATGGGAGATTCTGGGAACAAAAGCAATTCTTTTGTGTGAGATGCTCAACCCACGTCAAAACAGCTTCAGGCTGTAGAAATGATTTCGGTGGAGATTTAACAAGGTAATAATGCATTTCAGCCCTCTGAAAGGTTTGAAGCAGAACAAAGGGAGTAGTGAAATCTACAAAACAAATGGAGCTCTCAGGCTTTCAGAAGATGAATCATCCCGGCGCCTGAGCTACACACATTTGCAAACCCAGAAAAGCAAGAGCGCTAGGATTTTTTTTCTTTCTTTGAGATTTTAACTGATCTTCCAAGCGTTTTCTCTGCCCGAGGGAAAAGCTAGCAAAGGCGTTACATTCTGATTATGCACAAGTTTGTTATTATGCTGATTTGCTGATGAATAGAAAGCAACTCGTCCAGGATTCCTTTAAATGGCACAAAGAGAAAACAAAGACTTAAGTGCCATAGATAGTAGATAGTAAAGCTCCCAAAAGTTTGGACTTCGGTTTCTGGGCATCAAAAACGACGCATGTTCTCAAAGTAAAGGCAGTTCTTGATTAACACTGTGATAGCTCTCAGGACAAGAAAAATAAAGGGGGACTTGATTGGAGGCAAAATGCTTTGAGCTTCCGGAGGTTCTGGCTTCCTTCAAGGCATTGTGCCTCTAGGGGGCGCTGTTGCACAGCTGACGAACGTCTTCAGAGTATCTGTCCCCCTTTAATCTTAAATGAAAGGAGAAAATGGGTTTGGTAGGTGCCTTTCAGGTAGGACAAAAGGGAGTGGGGAGTCAGTGTTTGAAACCCTTAAGCATGCTTTATGGCCATCACTGTGGGACAAAACATCCCATAACAATACAGATTACTTCACATGGAACTGAAATGCTGTATGGGACAAAATGTTGCTACAGTAACCACTGGAAATGTTACATAACGTGTAGGAGCTGGTAAGTCATTTCATGGCTTTAAACTGGCTTTATTAAATGGGTGATAAATCAAAGATGGCGTGACAATTCATAAGCTCAAAGTTTTCAGGAAAGACACAAGGACACACTTTAACCTGTGTACAGGTTAGCAAGTCCAGAACACAACGAAATATAGATAAGAAATATATTATTTACATGTTCTTTTCCCAGAAAACTAGGAGTTCAACACGTTTTTTTGTCTTGAATATAGTTTTTATGATAAACAATTAATGAATGAAACTTTAATTAAACTTTATTCTTGGCGTGGCATAAAAGACCTAAGAAAGTCAAACATCTCTACAAAATGGAGTCATACTTTCATGGTGTGATCAGGTATAATCAAGGGGCAATATTTCTTTAAGATTACCTGTTTAAGGAAATGCGTAGCCTGTTATAAAATATTGCATTTGCTAATTATTGGTCCCAACTGCATTTACCAGCCTGTAATAGATCTTTTCCCATAAAACACAGATGGGGGCAGGGGAGTTGCTGAGAGGAGTATTTTATTCACCTAACAAAGAATACAAAAGCTAGAAAGGTAGTACTTTTTGTTTTTATTTATTTATTTTTGCGTTCAGTTTGTAATGGTCTCCTTTGGAAAAAAAAAGTCCACCTAGGAATTATATTCCTAAACAACACAATCCCCAGAGGATGGTGCATATGTAGTTTCCAACATTCAATGTCTGGGAAGAATGTGGGTTCTGTTCTCTTGCAGTACTTTGCGAGTTTTATAGTCTTGGCTTTATCATGTTGGCCCAGAGCCAGTTCAAGGAATTCATGACCAACTGTTTAGTTACAGCAGCCCATGAAGGAGTGTCCAGCGGTTGGTTTAGAAGTAGGATGGGGTGGTTCCAGTGGAAGAGGCCCCCCACCGTGAGAGCTATCCGTGCCTTATCTCCCTGCGCCTGACAGCTGCTGAGTTGTTCAAGCCTCAGCCCTGACAGCTGTCCCTGTGCCATCATCACGGTGCACCTGTGAGAGGAGAAGAGATGGAAGACGGAAAACAAAAATCCTCTCCCATCGGCTGGTGCAACTCTGAAGCTGGAGCCAAAAGCACACAAGAAGCTACCTCCCTCCCCTTCCTAGAGGTCTAAAGCATCCCTCAGAGGAAGTCAAAGCTGTTTCTTTCCACAACTGCTCATCAGTAATATAAGGCCTTATGTGAATTTCGGCATAAAATGTATGTTTTTAAAATATTCTTATTTTTCCCATTGTCCCCATGTGTCCCTTTCATTTTGCACCCATGCTTTCCATTCCAGGGGGTAACAGACTCAATGCCTCAGGTTCATCCCTTCAGAGAGGAATGTGGTCAGGCAAGAAGCATCAGAAGACTGAAAGCCATCCTGGCTTTGGTTTCCAGGCCTATGCCAATAATTTAGGGGAGAGTCTCACTGACTGTTTTCCAGGGCAGTAGAAGCAGAGCCCTGGTCCCCGGATGAATGCTGGAGAGGCAGGATGACTCCAGAGTTTAATATCAGATATTGGAAGCCCCCAAAATTGAGGTGGATAAGGGAGAGGTGACCACACCCAGATGCCCAACCCTCCAAAGATTCCCACCTGAGAATGTGATACAAGCACGAGAGAGCTACCAGGCCTCATGGGGATCCCTTGGATAGTGAGAAAATCAGAAGTAACCATGGTAGATGGGACATGATAGCCTCTTCCCTGTGTTCAGGAAGATTTAAGCTTCCCAGGCTCTGGTGCTATTATGGGAAGGCTAGAGCAATCCTTGACAATATGGTGGAATTGAGTCTTGGAATAAAAAGTAGGATAATTTCAGAAAAATAATACAGAAGCCATTTCTTGCATATCTGAGATTTAAATCATTCAAAAACCATACTTTATATTTTCCAACCTCTATGTTATTCTTACTTCATTTGATCTTCAGTACAATGAAGGAGTTAGGTATTTATCATTTAGCAATGAAGCAAGCCATTCTCATTTTTATGTTATTTTCACAACACTCTCTGGGATTTGTTATTAGTATAATCTCCATTTAATAAACATTTTTGAAGGGTTTATAAACACTAAGTTGAGGGATTTGGCAAAGTTCATCCAGGCTCTGTCTCCTGTGCCAAAACAAAATTGATAATTGAGATACTTTCCTGGGTAATTTTGTTTTCAAATTTTCCTCTTTTTTAGAATTACCTGTATCACTCATGTTTTATTGTTCATTTTGGAAACAGAACCACAGGCTCCGGAAGGAGCACTGGCTTGGAAGTTAGATTTTGAGATTAACTGTTACATAAGTACTTAGGATTTAATTAGTTATAGGTGCCAGGGAGAAACTGGTCATAGCTAGGAAGCTGGGAGATGAATGCCAAAAGATGTAAAAGACAAGAAACCATAGCCATGCCCTGCTTGAAGAGGGCTGGTCACCAGCACCAGAAGCCTGGTAATTCTGCGATTAGTAGAGTTCCTTCTTGACAATTAGAATTGTTTTTACAAAACTGTGGAAGTAATTCTACAATGAAGTCCACAATTATGACATTATGGATTGACTAGGCATCTAGATCCCAAGAAGCACAGCTAGAACTGGAAGCTGTAGATAATAATCTGAGGTCCGGAGTAGGGCCACAAATTTAGCTGGAAATCTTGGCTACAAGTAGTCGAAGCAGATAGGAATCCAGAACCTCACAAAGAGAATTAAGGCACCAATCATGGAGGGGAGTCAATACTGAGGAAGGAATCATTTCTTAGGAACTAGTGTCTACCTGCAAACAGCTGTCGAGTCTCAGTTCTAGATCAGGAATTATCAATGAGTGGTACTCACGCTATTGTTCTTTCATTCGTATTTGTCAGCTACCAGGCATCACCAGTGGGTCAGGGCATCCTTTTCTGTGAAACTCAGAAGCAGCCTGAGAATCCTTCTCAATAGTGCCCCAAGAAACTATAGATAATCCACTGGAATTACAATTTGGGGTCTACCTAAAGCAAGCAAGTTAATACATCCTATTGGAGAATGAAAATTATGGTTCTATAGGGTAGGGTAACTATACATCCCAGATTTCCCAGAATGGTCCTGGTTTATATCTCTTGTTGCAACATAGTTATTAATAGCACCCCATTCACTCTCAGAAGTGTTCTAGTGTGAACTATAAATTATATGGTCCCTCTATTTATGGGGCAAATAGCAAGGCATCCATGCCCTACTTCCGACTGGCCATGTAATCTTAAGGCTGTGTAAAATCTGTTAGGTCAGTGAAGAAACAGACACCCTGAGCATTTGGTACCATGGAGACAGCACTTGTTTTAGGCACGATCATCATGTCTGTATGGACTCTCAGCCTCACTTTCCCTGCTAAGGGAAATGAATGCCCACACTCCAAACTGAAATGGAGTAAGCAGTGACATAAGAGGTACTCAATGTGTTTTGTGTCCTTTAGACCAGAGGTTCTGAGATGTGGTAAAGAATATTTTATCTAATATTGCTAGATAAATTTCAAGTGATCTTACTATTAGGTTTGCTCACGTATTCATTCTCTGAACAAACAGTTCCAGAATGCCTATGAAAGAGGAGCAAATGTGCAGCACACGTGCTGCCACTGTCAGTTTCCTACTCCCATAGCAGGCATCACCAACTGATCACAGATCTCTCCCTCAGAACAGGCTCGACACCAAAACCCTCCTCCACATCAATTAAATAGAATTAATACTAGAGCTGAAACCAAGTTTCTATCCACCCCTGGCCTCTTATATATCAGATACTGTCCTAGGAGGTGGAAATACAGAGAAGCATAAGAAACTATCATTGCTTGGGTGAAGCTCCCCATTGGAAGAGGCAAACACCTACACCGTTCCTTGCAGGAGTAGAAGGGATCAGGGATGCTTGAACAACAGACAGCAATCACACCATTGTCTACTGACGATGGACTTATATTAAACATGCTAGAAGGATTATAGATGAAACTCTGGGGCAGTCCAAGGAAAGTTTTGCAATTAGAAGATATTTACATTGGAACTTGAAGGAGAACTAGGAATAATCAAACTAAGAAGAGGTAAAGTAAGCGAGTTCAAAGCAGAAGAAACAGCAAGTGCAAAGCCATTGTGAAACAGAGTGAGTGGGAGTAGAATGAGGTGGGACACGGGAGTGATGAGAGTGAGGATGGCATGCTGATACAGAAGGGTTTGATTTTAAGAGGTTAGTGTGAAATACAAATTAGAGCTAAGTCCACACTGAAAACAACCCACTAGGAATTTAAACATTTGTTAATTAGTTGAAAGTTCTGCCTACACATGGAACTGTTTTGATGGAATCTTTTTTTTAGATGAATTAAATAGCAAAGAATTCATTCAATCAACTGTCCCCTCCCCCATTTTGGTGTAATGGAGCCATAGATGCAGATTTCATTATTTCTTGTTCAGTCTTTTGCTTCTTTCTCTTCAAACTCCCATCTTAAATAAAGAACAGGCAGCCCTGTTTTCCCTAATACACTCATCAGAGTTTTATGTTTGTTGTTTTATGTTTTTCCTTCTGAGGTCATGCCACCTTTAGCTGCCATATCTGCATTTAAATCTAAAACATGGATTTGCTAAGGACAAAGTGACAAATTGCGGTAGTATTTCAGCAGGTGGAAGGTTCAGTTCATGACTTCTCACCATCAAATATTATTGGAGATGCATCTTGTAAATTTTCTTAGCCACAAACCCACACACCTTCCAGATCAATCTTCAGAGTATTCAAGTTCCATTCTTTGGAGTTATTCTGTAGTTGCATCTGCATTTCCCAGTAAAGTCTATTAGCTTTGTGCACTGGACCTCCAATTTTAAGCCTTATTTGCCAAAATGTACATCTATTTCCTTAAATAGCTAGCTTTGGGTTCTAAGCTACCTATTCCTCTAGTCTACCACTAGAATTATCCAGAATTATCTTTGAGAGCACCTGGAGAAGCTCCCTTCCTTTCTCTCCAACATTCCAAGTTCTGTCCCAAGTTCCATGAGTTTTTCCTCTTTGTTACCTAAAAACTGTGATCTCTTTAGAAATTTAAAAAATTTTGCAGATGATAAATGTCCTGAAATAATCAGGTGTATGCCTTTAAGAGGATTATTCATTATTCTGGGTTCATATTTTTAACCTAAGTTTCACTGAGGTAAAAAAAAAAAAAAAGTGAATCCATCTATACATGTGACATAGTTTGTAAATTTAGAGATAGTTTTTCTCAAGATAAATATTAAAATAAGTCACAGTTATTTATTTTTTTTAGGACAAAAGGTTTTTTCTTTTCCAGCTATAGTTCTCTGATGGTTATAACTGATATGAAAACCTCAAAATATTTTGGGTTTGGTTCAGATAAGCATCTGTGACTTTGAATGTTATTCCAAACTCTTGAATCCATAAATTAAAAATGTATGAGCAAATGGCTCGTGCCAGATTTTTGCTCTCAGATACAATCAGCTCCAGCAACAAAGCGTGCAAATGACAAATGCAATATAAATTTTATCTGACCTACAGGCAATCTCATGCTTATGAGCGGGTTCTTTTCCAAGAGTTTGCTCTAAGTTGCTTAGAACCCAGAATCAGTTAGTCACTGAAACATTGCTACACTTGGTGAGGCAGCTAGGCCAGCCCATCACAGCCTGGCATGGACTGTTAAATCTCCTAATTGCCTTTTGTTACGAACTCTGAGTTGGAGAACAGTCATAATGTAGTTAATTATTCAGCTCTACATGTATTAACTCATTTAGCAACAACTTGGAGAGAGACACTACTTTCACCCAGACTTTACGAGGACAAAGAGGTCGCGTCACCTGCACACAGCACTCAGCCTGGAGAAACAGAATTTGATCCAGGCATTCTGGCTCCAGGGCTAAAGTTCTCAACCACCTCTTCCAGAAAGGGCTGGAGAGAGGGGTGGGAGGGGGTGGGGAGAGATGGGCAGAGGAAGCTGCTCAGATCAAATGTGTAAGTGACAGGAGAGATAATGGGAGTGAGTTGAGAACAGCTTGCTCTCCAGGAGGGGTACTAATCTTTAGCAGGGTGGAATTTCATCTCCATTCCTTCCTCCTATTCCTAATTCCTTTTTAATTTTCTTAATTCCTTTCATTCGCATATCCTCATTTCTTCTTTCTTCCTTTTCTTTTCCTTCTTACACCACTGCAGATTCTACTATTAAAGGTGAATTGGATAAGAGGGCAAACAGGATTGGAGCTGGACTGAATAGGGGTGACCCACTGTCCTGGCTTGCCCAAGGTCCCGGCAAACCAGGACTAGGTTGGTGACCTTAGTGTGGGTATGACAGGAAGAAGACTCTATAGAGAGACAAGGAGGAAGGAAAATAAGGACCAAAAAGAATTCCTCAGGAGCTGTGACCATGGGACATCTGTATGAGCTGAACTCCAAGCAGCTGGGGTAGATTTTGAGCTTTAAACTCCATGTCCATTGAGAGCATTAAGCATGAGTTTCTGCTTGATTTTTTCTCCTCAGTTCTTAAGTACTATTTAGATATATTAAATTTGGCCCCAACCTAGGTCACGAGGTTTTGAAAGAGTATAGAGCAGATGGAAAGCAGCTTTAATCTGATGAAAGCAACTGGAAAAACAACTTTGTTAAAAGTTTCCTTGTCCCTACAGGAAAGAAAAATTCAGATTACTCAATGGCATTTTATGTTGTTTTTCTTATTTAGTGATTGAAGGAATAAGTGACATTGCTATTAACTTAAATTTTGTCTGTAGATAATGAATAGTTTTTGTGATAATTATAAAATTATATCTTATTAAGAAACAGGCTAGGGGCCAGCCCGGTGGCGTAGCAGTTAAGTGCGTGAGCTCAGCTGCTGGCGGCCTGGGTTCGGATCCCAGGCGCGCACCGACGCACCGCTTGTCAGCGGTGTCCCACAGAAACTGGAGGAAGATGGGCATGGATGTTAGCTCAGGGCCAGTCTTCCTCAGCAAAAAGAGGAGGATTGGCAGGTGTTAGCTCAGGGCTGATCTTCCTCACAAATAAATAAATAAAAATGAAAAAATAAAAAAAAAAGAAACCGGTCGAAATATTCTATAAAATTCTATGTTATCTACTATGTTCTGATTTACTCTGTAAATACAAATTTATTAGCTATCACTTGAATTACTGTCTTTATCTTCTTAAAATTAGAATTGGTTGAGAGTTTGTTTTTTTAGTATTTTAAACTATTATTAAATGAATAAAAAGTTGTTTACCATTATTGATTTTAAATGAGCATTTTCTTTCATGAAAATACACTTTGAAGAGGTTTACAATGAAAAAGATATTCCCAAGGCTGCAAAAATAATAACCTTTGAAATGCTTTATTGATCTTTCAAAAGTCCTTATTATGTATTTTAAAATTGTTTTTAGAGATATTATGTTTTGAATAGATAAACATCCTAGAATACTCTTTATGAAATACTTTTCAAGTTGGAAATATCATCGCATAGTAATGCAGTCTGTCTAGGTGAAACTATAAAAAGCAGTTAAATAGAAATTTGAAATACCCATTATTCATGATTTTTATAATTAAAATTCTGTATTGTTATGTATAGCAAAGCTGAGTTTTCTTCCTTCTGGCACTAAAAAGAAAAAAACAGAAAGAATAGATAATAAGTTTATACAATATCCTCAATTTAAACTTGGTTGATGCATTAATCAATTCTTGGTGCCATAACAAACTCTAAAATATCACTGGCTTGTGACATAAACATTTAGTTTTTGTTTATATCACATGAGAACTAGGGTTGGCTTCAGCTCTGCTTAGCTCGGTTGGACTCAACTGGCTCTTGCTCTTCGTGTCTTGTCATTCTAGACCTGGGCTGAAGAACCAGCACTCTCTGGGACATGCTATTTTTATAGCAGAGAGCAGAAACTTGTGTGCACTGTGATGCAAACACCTGGTGCCACATATTATATCACCTGAGCCCAAGTAAAGAACACATGGCTACACAACTCCTGAGTTTCTCCTTTACTGTCACATTGCTACCACACTCAGAACACTTGTGACACCAGACACGTGAGGGGTTTTTGCACACCAAGCAATTCTGGGACACCAGCTGGGTGTCCCACAATTTAACTCAATTCTGACACTGTCTGCCTGGAGAAAGTGTCGGATCCCACAGGTTAAGGGCTCAATCTCACAGGACTGCCCCTCCCCCTACACTGCAGATGCCAATCACAAGCCCAGGTTTTACCTGTGCTTCTGAATGATAGGCTATAAACAGAGGTTCCCCCCACTCCTTCCTCAGATTCGATTAATTTGCTAGAGCAGCTCACAGAACTCTGGAAAACAGTTTACTTACTGTTTACCAGTTTATTATACAGGCATACCTCATTTTATTACACTTCACAGATACTGTGTTTTTCACAAGACCCTCCACCAGCAAAAAAGATTATGACTCTCTGAAGGCTCAGATGATGGTTAGCATTTTTAGCAATAAAGTATTTTTTAATTAAAGTATGTACATTCTTTTTTTAGACATGTTATTGCACACTTAATAGACTACCGTATAGTGTAAATACAACTTTTATATACACTGGGAAACCAAAAGTTCGTGTCACTTGCTTTATTGCAATATTCACTTTACTGCAGTGGTCTAGAACTGAACCTGCAATATCTCTGAGGTATGCCTGTATAAGGATCTGATATAGCATGCAGATGAACATCTGATGAAAGAGATGCATAGGGCAAGGTATGGGGAAGTGGCACTGAGCTCTCCCAGCACCTCCACATGTTCACTAACCTGGAAGCTCTCTGAACCCCATACTTTGGGGATTTTTATGGAGGCTTCATCACATAGGCATGATCGATCGTTAACTCCATTTCCAGCCCCTCTCCCCTTTCTGGAGAATGGGGAGTGGAGCTGAAAGTTCCAAGCTTCTAATCATGGCTTGGCCTTTCTGGTGACCAGCCCCCATCCAGAAGCTATTTGAGACCCCACCAAGAGTCCCCTCATTAGAATAAAAGACACTCCTATCACCCAGGAAATTCCAAAAGATTTAGGAGCTCTATGTCAGGAACCAAGGTCAAAGACCAAATATTAGAACAAAAGATGCTCCTGTGTGTGCTTTTTTTTTGTTTTGTTTTTTGTGAGGAAGATCAGCCCTGGGCTAACATCCATACCCATCCTCCTCTTTTTGCTGAGGAAGACCAGCTCTGAGCTAACATTTATTGCCAATCCTCCTCCTTTTTTTCCCTTTTTCTCCACAAAGCCCCAGTAGATAGTTGTATGTCATAGTTGCACATCCTTCTAGTTGCTGTATGTGGGACGCCACCTCAGCATGGCTGGAGAAGCGGTGCGTCTGTGCATGCCCGGGATCCGAACCCGGGCCGTCAGTTGCGGAGCGCACGCACTTAACCGCTAAGCCACGGGACCGGCCCCTGTGTGTGCTTTTATCACTTAGGAAATTAGAAGAGTTTTAGGAGCTCTGTGCCAGGAACCAGGGGCAGAGACCAATATATATATTTTCTATTATCTCACGGCCCACCTCTGACGTCAGCAGTTTTCAGGATGCTGACAGCATCACAACTCAAACACCAGCCATGCTACTCTCAGCCTCTCTGCTCAGGGCCTTGGTAGTCAATTCAGCCTGCACAGTCTTAGCAGAGCACTGCCTCCTAGCTGGGGCTTCAGCTTCAGCCTTCACTAGGTCATTCCAATGCTCTATCAGTCAGGCTGGCAGCTTCTAGATGGCGTGGTATGTGATACAACCAGTAGATCTCATTTTCATGGCTCACTCCTGTACCCATTTCACTGTAAAGTGGACTGTCTTTCACTGCATAATTTTCTGCATAATTCCAACTCCATAGATCAGATACTCCTTAAGCCTCTTGATAGTGGTGCTGGCTGAAGATCTGTAGCCAAGAGAGACCCATCCTGCAGACACCTAGAATGGGGGTCTATTCCTAGGGTAACAAATCACTGCCTCTTCCAGGAAACAAGGGACCCAATCTAGTCAACTTTCAGCCAAGTGACCAGTTGGTCTTCTCAAGAAATAATGCCATGCAATGGCTCAGTGTTGGTCTCTATTGCTGACAGGTTGGCTATTTAGAGGTGGAAGTAGGTAGAATGGCCTTCATAAGTGGGAATCCATGCTGTGGGGCCCAGGCTTGGCATCCATGTCGGTCACTATGGCTGCTTTGTTGATATGCCCGTTGTGCTGGTATTGGAGTGATCAATGATGATGATATCAACTAATATCTTCTGATATCAACTGAGACTTTTTTTAACTTGGTTGTTGAGTGCCTCTTTGGTGGTGAATGCTTTCTGATAGAAATTAATATGTGATAAAATAAATCTTATACTTTTTGCCTGCTTCCATATATCCATCAGCATATTTCCACACCTGATATCATTTTACGTAATCTTCTGATCCTTTTCAGATCCTTTTCTAGCCAGGTCTTTGACCAGTTGGCCAGACTATTGGCCCCTTTCCATGAATCCATGTATCTTCTTACTCCAGGCCACTTCTCATTGTTCACAAAGTGGATGACCCAGTGCACCATTTGAAGTTCTGCTTATTAGAAAAATTTCTTCTCATAAGTTTACTTTCAGACCATTCCTGATTGTGGTTATAATGTAGGCATCATCTATTTTCAGTTTATACTTATATACCAAGCTGACATACCCATAAATCAAGTTCAGACCTTTCCTTCCGATTCAGCTGGTCTTATGAGACACCTGCATGTGACCTTAGGTTCATGGTGAGGTAGGGACATGGTTCAACCAGAGTGGATAACATGGGAACCTGGATTTCCTGAACGTGCAGCTTACTTACTCTTCCTGGCCCTACTCAGCTAGATGCAAGATGTATCATTTCCATTTTATGAGGGACTGTTACTGGGCCCACTTGAATTGGGAAGTTCAGGGTACATGGTCACTTGTTTGATTTGATGGTCAAATATTCCATCTCTACAATTGCCCAAGAGCACACTGCGAGTTGTTTCTTAAAAGATTTACAATTCTCTGTTGTAGACAGTATGGCCTTGATCCAGAACTCCAGAAGCCAATTCTGTGATTCTCTCACTGGCTCGTGGTATATACTTTAAACCGCACCTTTTCCCACAACTGACACCTAAAACAGTACAGGGTCTGCTGGATCACGTGGCCCAAGCAGCAGGGCTGCTTACACTACAGTCTGGACCTGCTACAGAGACTTCTCCTACTACAAATCCTACTCAAACATGGCAGCCTTTTGTGTTACACAGCCTATGGGCCAGACACTAGTCTTCAGTGTTGAAAGGTTGTCTACAGAGCTTGAAGACCTACCAACTTTTGTGCTTCCTTCTTTGTGGTAGGGATACAAAATAAATCTGTTTGTCTTTTACTTTGAAGCAGATAACCCAGTACATTAGGGACACAGGACACCTAAAATCTTAATAGAAGTGGCACGTCCATGACTCTGTAGGTTTTATCTCACGTTGGAGCACATGTATCTTACCAAGACTTTGAGCTTGTTAGTCACTTCCTTCTTAGTCTGCTTTGATCAACTTGAGTGTAATGGAACAATGTGATGTTCTGTGAGATGTCCTGATGTCCCCACTTTGTGAGGAATGAGAAGTGACCTGGGGTAAGAAGATAAATGGATTCACGGAAAGGGGCCAGTAGCCTGGCCACCTGGTCAGGGATCTGGATGGAACAGGATTGAAAGATGAGGTAAATCACTTCTTTTGGACTACATTATGACAGAGGGCAGGAGAGTTCACATAGTCAAGAGAAAAATATGTAAATGTATATTGTTGAGGGTTCCATGTGAATGCAAACTGTTTCTAATCTTTTCTGATGGCATAAAAATTTCTCTGCAGATGAAGCCTTCTTCATTGTTCCTTCAACCTTGCCTGTTGTTATGGTCATCGTAGCCTCCTGATGTCCAGCAGTTAAACATTGCCATCTGGGCTCAGTTTCCTCAGGCTTCCCATCATCTCCATCACCACTAACAAGCCAAGATGGTGACAGTCTCTCCTACTGTCAGCCCTGATCTTCAGAAAAGAGCCATGACTGAGCAAATTAGTGATTCTGGTGTCTGTCTCACCACCATATTCCCCATGGCCTGGATGAGTTATGTGTCCAATGGGGTCTTCCATGGGAAATATTACTCTGTTGTATTTCTTGGCATGAAATAATATATCCATTCCAACATATCCACTTCCCAGAGTCTTTTACTCCTTCTACACCTCCACCATCTTCCATGGCAATTCAGGAATTTCAATTTTAACAAGACTTTCTCCAGGTTTCTAAGATCCATTTTAGCAGCAAAGTTTCCCTATGCCCTGGGATCTTTAGTAGGGCATTAAACCTCATGTTTCAAGAGAATGCCCCCAAGTCAATAAACTCTTGCTTTTCCAGTCATAAGTTTCAGCCCTGTTGACCAACTCTGAAAATCCAATCCCACAGATACTTTCCTGACTCCTGATAGTACATGCTAGCTAATTCCTGAGGCTTAATGGGGGTAATTATCTCTTTTCTTATTTATGAATCCCAGTATATTTCCATCTCCCAGCTGGATTGTGCTGGAGTTTAACCATACTTTTCAGCCTAGAAGTCAGGAGAGAAGGTGGAGGCAACTCCTGAGTGATATACCTTTCAACTTATGTGGGAGCAGTCTCTGAAGTATCTTCCTGCAAGGGAAAATTTCCAGCTCTTAATAGAGAAGTTTGGGTCAACTCTGCAGGCTCTGAAGTTGTAGGTCTTAGAGGAAATTCACCTAGATATCCCTATCCTTTGTTTTCATGCCCTAACTTTTCCTAAGCAGAGCTCTGAGCTTAGTATAAGAACACTCCTCAACTGAACATTCAATCATCTTTGCAGCTCAGTGGGCCTAAATATCAGATCCTGAATTTGCTCTGCAGCTATGTCCACTCTGCCTTTGCAAAAGATAAGTAATCATTCATAAGCTACCCAAGATGCCTTCTTGCTTTCACGTTTACATTTGAGCTATTTCTTAACCATGATCAGTTTCTCAATATCTCTCTTTAGGTCTACAAAGCAACTTACTAATAATCATCCAATTCCGTTGTCTTTAAATGGGTTCTTTGCTTCATATTTTTCAAAAACCTAAGTATTGTCCAGGCTAAGGAATTCACATTCAACAAGACATTCTCCCAAGTTGCCACTGATGAAATATTTATCAATTGGACTGCTGTTTTGTGCTAGAAACTATCCATGATCCACATACCACTTGGAAGTGATCCTCATTTTCTGGTAGGTAGCAAATAATCCAATCACAAAACTCCACCTTATTCACTGGTATCACAGGACACTTCCAGTATCAATTGTGTCATTTGGTTCTTCTGGGAAGCAGAAGCCAAGACTGAGTTAAAAGTGCAAAAAATGTATTGGGGAAAAATACCCATGAAACATAAAAAGGCAAAGGGGCAGGACTACCCAAGGAAAGCCCTCAAACTGTGATGAAATTCTGGCTCCTGTGAAGGAGTGAAGGAAGACTAAAGGTTTGGGTAGGATGAGCCTCACACAGCAGTGCGGCTCTGAGAAAATCTCAGCCAACCTTATGAGGAGCTCCATTGGAAAGACTGCTTTTTGAGGAGTCCTGTGCTGCCTAAAAATTGAGGCCCACTTGTACTCCTGCCAAACCCATTGGTTGAGCACTGTCTAGGACACATGTATGCATTGCGGTATAGATAAAGGCATCTGGACCTTGAGGCTGTAATCTAACTATACTTCTTTTGTTAGGTTTTCTTTGTTTTTTTGCAGGGAAAAATTCACCCAGAGGTAACATCTGTTGCCAATTTTCCTCTTTTTTCTCCCTTCCCAAAATCCCAAGGCATGGTTGTATATCCTAGTTGTAGGTCCTTCTAGTTCTTCTATGTGAGCTGTAACCAAACAGCATGGCAACTGACAGAGGGATGGTGTGGTTCCATGACTGGGAAATGAACCCAGGCTGCTGAAGTAGTGAGAACACCAAACTTTAACCACTAGACCAGAGGCTGGCCTGGTGGCATAGGGGTTAAGTTTGCATGATCCACTTTGGCAGCCCAGGGTTCATGGGTTTGGATCCTGGGCATGGATCGACACACTGCTCATCAAGCCATGCTGCAGTGGCATCCCACATATAAAATAGAGGAAGATTGGCATAGACGTTAGCTCAGCGACAATCTTCCTCAATCAAAAAGAGGAAGATTGGCAACAGATGTTAGCTCAGGGCCAATCTTCCTCACCAAAAAAAAAAAAAGACAAAAAAACAAAAAACAAATAAGCAAACAAAATAACCACTAGACCATCAGGGCTGGCTCTGTTAGGTTTTCTTTTTCTTTTTTTTTTTTTTTTGAGGAAGATTGGCCCTGCACTAACATCTGTTGCCAACCTTCCTCTTTTTTTTTCCTTTTTCTCCCCAAAGCCCCAGTACATAGTTGTGTATCATAGTTGTAGAGTTGTAGCTCTTCTATGTGGGATGCTGCCTCAGCATGGTTTGATGAGCCGTGAATATGCCCATGCCCAGGATCCGAACCAACGAGCTCCGGGCCACCAAAGCGGAACACGCAAACTTAACCGCTACACCACTAGGCCAGCCCCAGGTTTTCTTTTGAAAGTAGATCTGAGCATTATATCTCCACGGCTGCCCTATAGACTTCTGACTAATCTGGAGTCATTTCAACAATTTATTCAAACAGCTAAAACTTTATCACAACACAAAATAACTCCAAAAATGATGAGATTAGAGAAAACCACCAATACTTGTTTTGCGACAAACTCTTTTCCACAATTTGCTACTTTTCTCACTCTTCCTCTATTCTTATTATCTTTTTACATCCTTCTAGTTTTGTCCATTTTGTCAAAAGTGTGCCTTTTATCTTTATATTTCCCTGGAATGAAACTCTGTCATTATGTATTCCATTCTTCTCATAGCTGTGACATTGTTTTGATGTCAAATCTATGCTTTCTGTTCATCTTTCTAGTAAGAAAAACCTAATAGTCAGTATGAAAAAAGGTTTCACACACATGCACATACACATGTACATGCCTAACTTCTGCAAGGTATTGAAATTATAAGAAATAAAAAATATATATACTATTTGGTGTCTTACTTTAAGAAGTTCACGGTCAGCTAATCAAAGGGCAGAATTGAGTTGTCTTTTCTCAGTCTTACTTCCTTCCATCTCCCACTATCACAAAAATAACAGTACATTGTGTGCAAGATAAAGACCACATCCCCTTTACAGTCTCCTTCTAGTTCCTGCTAAGAGAGATTAATTTGCCAGGATGTGAGGATGTTGATCTTCATGAAAGCTAGTCTCTTGCCTAATTAGGAAAAGTTTTCTCATTCATATTACTAGCTAGCTTCCCGCTTCTCCTTAATGATAAATAATTTTGTGCTGGGTGAAATAAATTGTTCATTCAATTGTTACCAGAGTAAGCATTCCAATCAGAAAATACAGAATATGATAAAGAACTGATCTTTTCTAAAACCCTAATTATACATCCCATCTCAAAGTACAAATCTCCAATGACCATATCATAACAATTTAAAACATATTTAATCAGAATTTATTAAAGATTTTCAAGAAAGTGATTTCAAGTGTGTGTTTTTTTCTTTTCAGAGGAACACTCAAAAATACTTCTGGGTGAATGATGCTATTTTGGGGTCCTAACTTGCTTCCTAACAAAATGATGTTCTTATCTAAATATGAAATGGCTCCAAGTCATAAAATAAATTTATTTTTATAATCATGTATTTGTTTAGTTCTTTAGTATTGTATGCCAAACATTAGCCTAAATACTCTGAAATTTACATAAACTGTATCTATGTTCCTGAAATATGTACTAGATACCACTTAATCCTTTTTAAGAGGGGGAAAAAAAACTAAACTAAAAACTGCTAATGGTTCAGAATAAAAATGAACAATTAATTAGCACTAAGTAGGTGGCTATTATATTTGGCTGGTTATGAAAAATGCAAAAACCAGAGGACATGCCCCTCAGAAGAAGACACATTCATTCACTTTTACTGTTAAGAGTTCAACTTTGCATCTTTGCTTTCCGTATGTCACATAGAAAAAATTAGTAGTACAAACATTCCTCTTGTTTTTCTCACCCACCCCAAACCTGGCTGTTCTTCTAAAATTGAACATGACTAATGTGCTTTAGTTGGGAATGTGTGCAATTACATTGGTCCTCTTAGTTCTCCCGCTGCCTTGGAACACTGTGCAATGAAAGACTCTTCACAGCGAACTTGTCCTCCCTTTGAAATACGAAATAAACTTCTTCCATTAAACTCCTGAGATGATCAACAGAGTTAGTAGAAATTTCATTAGAATCTTTTCCCTTTATGCATGTTATTCTTTGGCCAATTTTGCATGCAACCAAAGCTAGAAATGACCCAAGACTTAGGTCAAACCATGAGTGGAAATAGCAAGGAAAAATAATAACGTTAACATATGTTTGGAATGTTAGCTTCTTGAGAACAAAGGAATTTTAAGTATGGTGAGGTGATAAAGTGTAGAGGTTAACACAAAGGACTTTTGGAGTCATATTGACTCTGGGGCTCTGATAGTTTACTTAACTCTTCTGAATTTCAAGTTTAAAGTATCAATAATACCTTCGTTATAGGACTGTTTTAAAGATCAAATTAAATTATCTATGCATACACTGACACACTGCTCAGAAATTATTACTAATTATTATCAATATAACATACAGCTCTGGAATATTATGTTTATTAATACAAAAATATTTGGAAAAAGTGAATCCTTGCTTTTAATGTCCTACCAAAAGAAATCAAATTCTAGAAAAGTTATTAAAAATGGATTAGAGCAGATCATCATTTATTACAAATATGAGAAAAAAAATATATGCTAGAATCCTGGTGCCCATTTGGTAACTTAAATAAAATAATAATTAAATAATATTAAGATCAACCAGATGAAACAAAGTCATCTCTAAATTATTGTATAGAGTAAAAGGAAATAAGAAGAAACTCCCTGAAATCATGGAAACATCTGAATATCTTTTTATCCTCTAATTTTCCTGTCTGAAGATGTATATGAAAAGCTTTGACAATTTGAAATACATGGTACACATACTTTGTTTAAAATGTTTTGGAGTAGGAGCCAGTTAAGAAACACATAAAGGTTTTGTGGGTGGGCTAGTCTGCTCACCCTGAAGAGTTGATTCCTACTTGATACTAAGGTTGCTGAGGTCCAGGGTCTTGTCTTTGGCCAGGAGAAGAACTTTGGTAGAGACTTAGACCATATTAACTGGATATAAAGTTTCTGTCCCTGGGGGTTGGGATGATCCCTCAGTGTATTTGGATCATATATGGGGTCTATCTCAATTTTTATGATATGGCCTAATGTTAATACTGGCTTCTATGAATTTAAAATCTAGCAACCTGACCTGATCTGGAGTAAGAAAAAGCCCAACTAAGTACAGAAGGCTTATCCTCACATCCCCAAATGCTGACCACAGATGGTAAACTCAGAGCTCCTAGACCGTGTGTGTTCTGTTCACGACTGTATTCCCATGTCTGCTAATGCCAAGTACAGAGGAGGCTTTGAATGAATAAATGGACTCTTTAGCCTTTCCCTTTGTTGGATTATATGCTTAATCAAGGTATTAAGACTTCAACTCAGCTGGATGCCAGTTGGCCCCTGTACTACTTCTAATGGGGCTTTCAGTACATTCTAGAGCCCAGTTCCCAGATATTTCTCTGGATGTGGCCTTGGACCCATCCCTTTAAGCCCTGGGCTGCATGACACTCCCAAGACAAATGCTTCCAATGTATAATCAAACCATTTCCATTTGAGGTTAACAGCTCAACATAATTTCTTGACTCCTCCTCTAATCTGTTATTCAAGAAGCATTCCACTCCATCCCATCCCCCCACCTCTACCATGGGAATGGCCTTTGCAATTTTACCACTAAGAAACATTATAAACAAACAGCAAAAGCAGCAGAGAAAATGTGGTATATCTTCCCAGAGCAAATATTAAATCAATCTCTATGCTTAGCTAAACCAAATAATCCCTGACTTTGCTTTTTGCTACCACAAACATAAAACCATGAATATAGACAACTGAAGATGGTAGCAGAAAGGGCTCACTTAAGGTAATTTAGCATAGGTCCACAGTTTCGTTAATTCTGGCAGCAACTAGAAGAACCAATTCAAATTGCTAAATTAGATGAACCCAACTCAGTAAGAATTTCCTTATAGGTCTTACTTTCTAAATTCATTATTATTTTTATCATTACCATAATTATTATTTTCTTTTTCTGCTTATTTGTCTACCATATATCTTCTTTAGAGAAAAGTCTGTTCAAACCTTTTGCTTGCTTTGTTTTTAATTGTGTTGTTTGTTTCCTAATGGAATTTTGAAAGTTCTTTATATGTTGTGGATACAAGTACTTTATCAGATATGTGATTTGCAAGTATTTTCTCCCAGTCTATGACTTGTCTTTTCATCTCTCACAAGGAGACAAGATCCTGGACCTCGGTGACTTTCATATCCTTTCCACAGACAGAAGTCTTGATGGCTTTCATAGGGTGAAAGTTATTTGCTCTGTTTTTAGTTTGATAAAGTCCAATTTATAATTTTTTAAAGTTAATCATGATTTTTGCATTGTGTATCTAAGAAGTCTTTGCCTAAAAGAACTTTAATAGTTTTAGATTTTACACTTAGGTCTATGATCCATTTTGTGTTAATTTTTGTATAAGTTGCAAGTTGGACAATGTTCTCTTTGCATATGGATATTCATTGTTGCAGCACCATTTATTGAAAAGATTATCCTTTTTCCACAGAATTGCTTTCAACTAGACTTTTGGTGGTGAACACGAGGCAGTCTATACAGAAGTCAGAATATAATGATGTACACCTGAAATTTATATAATGTTATAAACCAATGTTACCTCAATGAAAAAAAATCAATTGAAGATATATGAGTGGGTCTATTTCCAGACTCTATTCTATTCTATCGATCTATGTGTCTGTCTTTATGCAAATCCCACACTGTAGATTTATGATGTCTTGAAGGCAGATAATGTAAATTCTCCCAGCTGTTACTCTTTTACAAAGCTTTTTTAAAAACTATTCTTAATCTTTTTTCATTTCTATATGAATTTTAGAATTATCTTATCATTGTAGTGCTGGCCTCACAGAATGTATTCCCTCCTTTTCAATTGTCTTGAAGATTTTATGTAGAATTAGTATTTATTATTTCTTCCATACGTGTTTGGTAGAATTCATAAGCAAAGCCATCTGGGCCTGGAGTTAACTTTGGATTTTGAGGGTGTTTGATCGAGGAAGGCAAGAATTCTTTGATTTGGAGGTACGCTCTGAGAACAAGGGTTTTAAAATCTTGCCAAGGACCCCTGGGCGAACTTGCTGCTATGGTGACCGTAAGAAGCATGGACAGCCATGGCCAACACTGAGCAAAGTGGTATCGCTTGATTTGCTCTTTCAGAGAGTAAAGAAAGTAATAAAGAGACTGAGGAAAGTGGGTCTGCTGGAATGAATACGTGAGGCCAGAGGGTCCACCAGAGGATTATATCTTACGGGAGGCCCCAGAGAACACTTTGTGCCGCAGTTCTCAGGAATGTGCTAGTGATTGCGGCACCAGGATCACTTATGAGTTCAGTATTGATTCTTCTCTGCAGACCAGCACCGGGCTTGTAACGTCCTTGGGGACAATGGACTGCAAAGAAATAGAGGCCAGGTGGCAGC
Organism: Diceros bicornis minor; assembly: GCF_020826845.1. Taxonomy (NCBI): domain Eukaryota; kingdom Metazoa; phylum Chordata; class Mammalia; order Perissodactyla; family Rhinocerotidae; genus Diceros; species Diceros bicornis. Next base: position 30,171,217 of record NC_080764.1, on the reverse strand, counting down.
TCTTAACCACTGGAGTCCAGGGGACCACAATTACCATTAAGACCGCCAAGGTCAGGGGCCAGGCCCTTGGCTTAGCGGTTAAGTGCGTGCGCTCCACTACTGGCGACCCGTGTTCGGATCTGGGTGCGCACTGATGCGCTGCTTGTTCGGCCATGCTGGCGGCATCCCACATACAGCAACTAGAAGGATGTGCAACTATGACATACAACTACCTACTGGGGCTTTGGGGAAAAAAAGGAGGAGGATTGGCAATAGATGTTAGTTGAGGGCTGATCTTCCTCAGCAGAAAGAGGAGGATTGGCATGGATGTTAGCTCAGGGCTGATCTTCCTCACAAAACAAACAAAAAAGACTGCCACGGTCAGAGGGGCAGTGAAGGAGGTGTGACCCCCAGGGAGTTATGGAGATGGTCATTGAGCAGGGGCAGAATAGACAGGCAGCCAAGAAGACTGCTGGTTAATATCTACAACCAGAAATAGTCAAGAATGGAGGAATAGGAGTCTGAGGCAGTCTTCCAGATAAAAAGGCACAATTCCTTGCTCAGTTGCTGAACTGATTTTCAGGTATGGAACCCATTGACTGAAAACATAGCTAGCTCTCTAATATGAAGGACCCTGCAGCATTGTCACAAGTAAATAATGTAATGATTCCCTCAGTCCTTTTCCAAAGGGACTCATAGCTACTTACTCAAGTGACTACACAGTGGGAAAGATAATTCAAGAAGTATTAGGTACAGCATCTGAGCTGACGTTGATAGCCAGAGATCCAAAGCACTCTCATGGCCCTTCTGTTAGAGCAGGGGCTTACGAAAGCCAGGTAATAAGTGGAATCCTGACTACAGTCCATTGGGTCTGTGGACCCACACAATTATCATTTCTTCAGACGCTGACTACAAGATTGGAATTGAACAATGGGCATTGAAGTAATCCCCATACTGGGTCCTTGGCTGAGGGTAAGAGCTGTCATAGTGGGAAAGGCCAAGTGGGAACCTCTGAAACTGACTCCACTTGGCCAAGACAGCAAATTAAAAACTATATCACATTGCAGAGTGGGGAGAGGATAGCAGAGGTTGGTGCCATCAATAAAAAACTAGAGTGGTGATCACTATCATATTTCCATTTCATTCGCCAGTCTGGCCCCAGTAGAAACAAGGCAGATCATAGAGCTACTGCAAGCTCAACCAATTACTAGTACTGATCGCAGCTGTTGTATAGAATGTAGAATCATTGCTAGAGCAAATTAATAAGGCCTCAGGTCTATGGCATGGAGCCATTGATTTGGCAAAGGCATTCTCTTGTATTCCCATTAGAAAAGAGGATCATAGGGCCGGTACCATGGCTTAGCGGTTAAGTGCACGCACTCCACTGCTGGCGGCCCGGGTTCAGATCCCGGGTGTGCACCGATGCACCGCTTCTCTGGCCACGCTGAGGCCGTGTCCCACATACAACAACTAGGAGGATGTGCAGCTATGATGTACAACTGTCTACTGGGGCTTTGGGGGAAAAAATAAATAAATAATTAAAAAAAAAAGAATTAGAAAAATCACCCTCTAAAAAAAAAAAAAGAGGATCATAAACAATTTCCATTCATGTGCAACAGCATTCGTTAATAATTTTGCATTGGGCCTATGTTAACCACAGTCCCTCCCACTACACATTATAGTCTGAAGAGCACTGGACCACTGGGACATCCCACAGAACATCACATGGATCCATTATACTGACAACATCATGCTGATTGGACAGGAAGAGCGAGAAGTGGCTAGCCTACTGGAAATCGTGGTAGGACATGTACCTCAGAGGGAAGGAGATAAACCCTATGAAGAATCTTGGACCTGCTACTTCAGTATAGTTTGTAGGAGCTTAGTGGTCATGGCTGTGCTGGGATATTACCTAAAAAAAAAAGACAAATTGCTGCATCTTGCATCTCAAACAACAAGGAAGACAGCAGAGTGCCTGACAGGCCTCTTAGGGTTATGGTGGCAACACATTACACATCTGAGAATTCTGCTCTGGCCTATACACCTGCTGACATAGAAGGTTGCGAGCTCTGTGTGGGACCCAGAGAAGGAAGAGCTCTGTAGTGTATCCAGGCTGTGAGGCCAGCAGACCAGCACTTTGGCCACGTGTCCTGACAGACCCTATGATGTTAGAGTGTCAGTGATGGGAAAAGACGCAGCGTGAAGCTTATAATAAGCACCAGTGGAAGAATCACAACCTAGCCACTGGGAGCCAGGAGTAAGGCCATGCCATCCAAAGCAGAGGCGGCTGACACACTGTGAGATGACCTTCCAGTGAGTCATGCCCTTGTATAATCCCATGAGTTTAGGCAGAGCCTGTGAATTGCTTCTAGCCAGGAGAATATGGCAGTCACACCCTTGCTTAGGTTATGCTTTTTGGCAGAGGTGATGAAATAGTCACCCTCTTGATTATGTTATGTTATATAAGGCTCTGTCTTAGATGACTGGAGCAAGACTCTTTTGCTGGCCTTGAGGAAGTAGGCTGCCACCCTGTGAGAGAATCTTGTGGCTTGGAAATAAGGATGGCCACTAGGAGCTGAAAGAGATTCCCAGCTGATAACCAGCAAGGGACCTCAGTCTTACAACGGGGAGGAACTGAATTCTGCCAAGAACCACGTGAACTTTGAAGAGGATCTGAGCTCCAGATAGGAGTACAGCCCAGCTGACACCTTGACTGAAGCCTTGTGAGACCCTGAGCAAAGGACCCAGCTAAGCTAGGCCCAGACTTCTGACCCACAGAAACAGTGAGGTAATAAATATATATTGTTTTAAGCCACTAAGTTTGTGGTAATTTGTAATACAGCAGTAGATAACTAATACACAGAGAATTATACATCTATGTAGAAACAATCCCTGGCATGATACTGTGCTCTCATAGAGATAGAATGCTTGACTATGGAGCAGCAAGAGACAAATCATTTGAACTTCCCACTATCAGCTGGGTTCTGTTAGACCCAATAGGTTATAAAGGCAGACTGGCCTAGCAATGCTCCACTGTAACATGCAAGTTGTACATCCAGAATCAAGCCCAAGTTGGACTGCAAAGCATGTGTAACCTACATGAGCAGATAGCTCAGACTATGTCACCTACTTAGTTATCCTGCTACCCCTCTCCCAACTCCAATAAACCATCTGAAGGAGGAGGAAAAGGGCCTACGGTTGGCTTATAAATAGATGGCCTCGGTATGTAGGTATAAGCCAAAAATAGATGGAAGCTGCATTATAGCCAAAATCAGGGGTATCTTGAAAAAGAGTGGGGAGAGAAAATCTTCCCAATGGACCAAGCTGTGAGCAGAACATATAGTCACTCACTTTTTTTTTTTTTTTGAAGGATAAATAGCCCAAGGTGAGAAGATATATATATATAGATTTTTGTACACTGGCCAATGACCTAACCATCTGGTCAGGGCCCTGGAAGGAAAAGAATGAGAAGACTGAAGTCAAGGAAGTCTAGGGTAGAGGCACATGGCTGAACATGATAGAGTGGAAATAAAATGTGAAGAGTTTTGTATCATGTGATAATGATGACTAGAAAACATCCAACATGGAAAAGGCACTGAGCAACAAAATAAACAAAGTGACTAAGCCAGTTAACATTAGATGGCCTTTGTCACTGGCTGCCCTGGAACTGGCATGATGGGCAAATGAATGGAATGGACATGATGGCAGAGATGAAGACTACCTATGGTCCCAAAGGCATGGACTTCCATTAACCATGGCCGTTCTAGCTACTGCTGCCTTTGTGTGGCCAGCAGAGACCAACACTGAGCACATGCTCTGGCACTGTTCCTTGAAGGAACCAACCAGGGACTTAGCTGCAAGCTAACTACATCATACCACTTCTGTGGTTCATCCTCACAGGGACAGATAACTATTGTAGGTATTGGTTTACCCTTTGAGCTTCAGTCCACTCACTGTCCAGGGTTTATAAAATGCCTGATCCACAAGCATTAAATCCCAAACAATAAGACATCCAACCAACGGGCCCACTTCACAGCAAAGAAAGTGCAGCAATGGACTGCATCATGTACCACACAATCCAAAAGTAACTGGATTCATAGAGAGCTGGACCATAGAGCTGTTTCTAAAGACCCAGCTGAAGCACCAGCTCAGAGTGATCTGAAAGATGGCATGCCATCCTTCATAATGCAGTATAGACGTTAAATCAGAGGTCTTTATACTACTTTCTGTCCCAGATAGGAAGAATAAGTGGGATCTGGAATCCAAGGGATGGAAACACAGGTGGCCCCACTTACCATCACAACTGGGGAGGGGAATACTGATATCTAGTGGGTAGAGGAGATTGATGCTGCTAAACATCCTACAAGGCACAGGACAAGTTTCTTAACACAAAGTTTTTTCCAGACCAAAATGTCAATAGTGCTGAAGCTGAGAAACCCTGCCTTAGAAGCCGCACATTTACGAGGGGAACAGCAAGGGTAGTATTGTCCCACTACTCCCTTGTCCCACTGTAATTATGAACCGACTTGAGCAACAACCCCTGCTAAGAAACATATGGTTGCCAAGGGCTCAGATCCCTCAGAAATGAAGGTTTAGGTCAAACCACCAGGTAAGCCACCTAGAACTGCTGAAGCGAGAGCTGAGGGCGAGGAAAATTTAGAACAGAGAGTGGAGGAGAGACTGGATGAGGACCGCCCCAAGCGCTCATCTGGCTCATCCTGCTGCCCCAACACCAACTGCAGTGAAGGGGGTTGTAGTTTGTCCCGTCAATCTCTTAGGTTTCTCCTCAGGAAGACAGGCCCATGGAGACCGTTGAGGAACTGCTGCCCAGCACACAGGGAGAAGGGGCACAAGGTGTGACCATGACAGCTATGAAAGCGCTTGGGTCAGATTTCCCTTCAAAAGGAACTTGCCACAAGAGGTGCAGTTAGCTGACCGCCTCTGGCTGCCGTGTGGTAGGATCTGCTTCATCTTCTAGTTGCTGGCTTTGCTTTCTCTCTACTTAATGTAAGGTGCAAGGCATGCATGTGAAGTTGGAAAGCCAGTCAGGCTGACTTACTGTTAACATGAATTATAATATATAATTGGTAGCGGCTTGTCAGATGCCTATGGTCCCTGTTAGCATACAGCTCTCGCGTTAATGATTTTCCTCTCCAAGAAAGGGCTATTAATTTGCATTTCACTTTATATTTCTTTTTGTATGCTCAGTAACAGGAAGAAAGTGAATATTTCATTGTAACTTTTACTTGTAAAACTTTGTTGGTTAATCGAGGGAGATGAACTTAATAAAATCATCTTATTTGGGGGGATATATTCTCTGCATTTTGCTTACAATCCCCATAGGCCTTACATAATTCTGCCTCTTTGCATAATGGTTCTTTATTAGACTTCTATTTAATCTTGATCATTGACCATTTCCTAGTTGTTTCTTATTTTTTCATTGCTATGGCATCTTAGCAAATGCGATTTGTGATACATATTTTATGCACTTGGATATATATCTTTAAATTTGGAATATCCCCTTTCTGAATGATTTCTTGCTTTCATTTAAAAATTAGTTTTTGTTGTTCACATTGCAGCACATCTGTTTAAAGAATGATTTTCTTTTCCTAATATCTTTTCAAGTTTTACTTTTTCCTTCCCCCCTTCCTTCCTTTCTCCCTCCTTTCCTTATGATATTTATTTAGCTTCTGCCTAAAATGCTTACGTTCTTTTTTCCTTGCCATATAGCTCCGTGGAGCCTCATGGCTATGAGCCTCAGGGCTTTGATTATCTGCTTGCTCAGGTACAATTATATAATTAAGTGTTTTTTATTTTCTTTCTTTATTTAGTAATTAAAAGTAAAACTCTAAGGGGCTGGCCCCCTGGCCTAATGGTTAAGTTTAGCACACTCCACTTCGGTGGCCTGGGTTCAGTTCCTGGGCGTGGACCTACACCCCTTGTGGGTGGCCACGCTGTGGCAGCGACTCACATACAATACAGAGGAGGATTGGCACAAATGTTCCTCTTCCTGAAGCAATAAGAGGAAGATTGGCAACAGATGCTAACTTGGGGCAAATCTTCCTCACCAAAAAAAAAAAAAAAGTAAAACCATAAGAAGTAGACCGGTTGCAGCGTGGAAAAAACAGAATCATCCCCCATTAATTTTAGATGTAGCCACTGAAAATTGAAAAAAAAAATTATAATGGACTTAGATATACTCAAACTGAAAAAGACTAGAGAACATTTAACTTCTGAAAGTGATTTAGCCCAGTTGACACATTACAAAATAGTACAATTCTAGTGACTAGGTGAATAAATAAACACTTGCATTTTATAGGCTAGAGGTATTAACAAAGTTGCCACAAATTAACAATCCTATATGAATGTTGCAGTTAAACTTAATCAATGATAAGTTAATTTGTTGGCCTGCGTAGTATTGTTTATCCTAATTTTTTTTTCTTGTTTCTTGCAGACAATTCACCTGATTAGAGGATTAACATACCAACAGAGGTTTTTAAAAAAGAAATAACCTTGGGAATGAGAATTAACACAAGTATAATCCATCACTGTCTGATTTGAGAATTGAACCCACCTACATCCATGTAGCTGAATTATTAGGACTGAGAACTGAGCCCACCTGTGTCAACATGACTTAAGTGTTTGTTCCAGGAAAATTTGCACTTAGGCAGATAAGAATATAACCATTAAATAATTTCACTCTTGGCTTCGGAAAATTTGTGCAAACCAATTTGGGCAAATAGTTTTCTCAAGTGGCAAACAGCTGTCTTATCAGAACAGATTGCGTTCCTGACCAACAGTTCACCTATCAAACAATATTTTACTTACTGGAGCTGCTTCAAGACACTTGTCTCACCGCGTCCGCCAATTCTATGCCACAAACTTCATCCAATCCCAGTTTCTCGTCTTTAAAGATCCACCTAAAACCAGTTGTGACCAGATCCCAAACCTGATAGATATCTCGCTCTGACGTTCCCCTCGAGAGACAACTGAGACTGTCCAAGTGATGCTCTCCCTTGCTACAGTAGGTCTGATAAACTTAGCTTTGCCTGATTGACATATTTTCTGTATTTTTGGGGGGGAGTTGATGGTGATAGCCATAGCACGCCTCTACCCCTCCCCCAGTGCCACCCAATATCATTCACACACCATCATCAGCTCCACTGAACTTTGCTGATTCCTATCGGACTGGTGTGAAAACGCACACACACATTAAAATTAAGAAAAAAAATTCTCCTGTAAGCAATTTTCCTCATTCTCCTGAATAAGGCTTATTTGAGCAAGCAGATGTTTAAAAGTATAGACCTTCTTAATTCTATACTTACATGAATGCATTTGGATATGAAAAACTGTGAGCAATAATGAGATCTGGACTAGGCGACTTTGAGCAAATTATCTAATCTTTCTAAGTCTCAGCTACCTCATCTGTAAAATAATGATTATAAAAAAATAATGAAAATTGCTAATACATATTTAGCACTAACTATATCTGATGTGAAAACTGAAACTAACACACTTTCCTGTTTTTGTGCTAAACAATACTGAGACCAAGCTAAAATAACAGCTACATGGGCCACTACATAATTGTTCCCAGACGATAAACCAACTAAAATAACTTATTTAGCAAGACTAACTGCTTATACATGAATACTTGTACCAAGCTCCTTGCTTCACTGTGCCCACAAATCCATAACTCTCACATCATAAACTGCCCAATCCCAATCTGTCACCTGCTTTTCAAGATTCCTCATAAAATCATCAGCCCAAATTCTAACACCATATGTATGGTATTATACACAGTCATATATATATATACACACACACATATAAATACACATAAATATACATAAATATGTATATATTATATATATACAGTCATGTGCCTCATGACGTCTCAGTCAACAACAGACTGCATATATGACAGTGGTCCCATAAGATTAGTACTATGTTGCCTAGGTGTATAGTAGGCTATACCATCTAGGTTTGTGTAAGTATACTCTAGGATGTCCGCACATAATGAAATTACCTAAGGACGCATTTCTCAGAAGAGGTCTCCACTGTTAAGCGATACATGACTGTATATATTTTTTTCTCCTGACTTCCCCCTTCTAAGACTCTCCTAAGACTGTAGAATAATATTCCCCTTTACTGCAGTAGGTTTAATAAATTGAGTTCTATGGGCTCAACTGGCTTTAAGGGGGCCATTTTTGGGTTTGACAGATGGTTCAAGTCTTCTCCTAAGTATCATATATGTATTAAATCCTTTAATCTTCAAAATAGTCCTATGAGGTAGGTAATGTTATTACCCACGTTACAAAAAAAGAGACTCTCTAGAGTTTAAATAACTTAGTAAAGTGCTTTTGTGAGGATTAAATATAATAATGCATGAAAAAAGCACAGCATAGGTGCTAGCACAAAGTTAAGGTTTATAAAATTTGACTATTATTTTTATGTTATATTAATAATAGAAGGAAAAAAATCATCACCTCACCAATGAGATCTCTACCATAAATACTGGGAGAATTATATATTTTTTTCAAATCCCCAATATGTTTGGTCATAGAGAAGCTACAAGCTGGGAAATTATCAGCAAATGTTCATTTCTTACTGTCGTGTGAAAAATAACATGTGTTTATAACATATGTTTGTTTTCTAATAATATTTTCTTTTTTTCAAAAAAAATAAAGATCTTTTTTTCTTTTTTTTTTTTTGTGAGGAAGAATGGCTCTGAGCTAACATCCATTGCCAATCCTCCTCTTTTTGCTGAGGAAGATTGGCCCTGAGCTAACAGCTGTGCCCATCTCCCTCTATTTTGTATATGGGACGCCTGCCACAGCAGGGGTTGATAAGCAATGCGTTGGTCCTGCCTGGGATCCGAACCTGCGAACCAGGGCTGCAGGAGCTGAGCATGTGAACTTAACAGCTATGCCACCAGATGGGACCCAAGATCTTCTCTATTCTTTATATCCTTCTAATCCCTGCTCTAGAGCGAGAATATGACATTCAGAGAAGTTTTATATTATTGCCAGAGCTGAGAAGCTAAGAGTTATTAGCCACGTGTCATCCAGATCAGCAGTCAGCAGTCTTTTTCTGTAACAGTCCGGGTAGTAAATAGTCTAGGCTTTTTCCTCCTTATGGGTTGTCACAACCACTCAACTTTGCCATTGTAGCAAAAGCAGCCATGGGTCAGATATAGACGAATGGGTGTGGGTGTGTTCTAATAAATCGTTATTTACAAAAACAGTTGGCGGGCTGTTTCTAGTCTATGGGCTGTCGTTAGTTGGCTGACGGCTCTTCTAGGTGTGACTTTGAAAGCATCCAGGGTCCTGTGTTTTTTTCCTCCTTGATTTCCTACTCAGGTCTGACAAGCCTCAGAGGTGCTCATTCACCGATGAAAAATTGCTTCTCCATTTACATGCCCTATTACTAACTTTTCTGGGTAATCCTGACATTTAGTATTGCACTTCGGTGGCATCTGTGACAAAATAAAGATACCGTAAGTAAACCGTGGCTGGGAAACAACTCAGCTGCTGTACTGTGTGAGAGATCTGAAAGTCTGGATGGTACAATTCTGGCGTCACCCAGGCTGTTCTTTAGAGAAGGCAGTCTCTGTAGGAGCGTAGACAACGATTTCACTAGGGATAAATGAACTACTGTATTTTGTCAAATTCAGCACCCAATCTGGTTTCATTTTTTTAGAATATAGAACTATTTGGTGATTAGCTTGCTTTATGCTTGGCAAAGTCTTGCTTCCTTTTCTAAGGAGAAAAAAAAAAAAGACAAAAAAGCTCATAAAAATTTCAAAAAGGTTTTGACTTCAAATAGTTCTTGCAAAACTGCATTTGGATGACTTAAGTGTGGAGGAATCAAAACCATATGGATTACACTTCTTTTAAAATAAACACTGATTTAAAAATTGAGGGAAAATTCTTGGAAAAGTAGGCTTTAGTCTTCACAGACTCCAAATAGTCAAAAACAACGTTAAGAAATTTGATAAACCCAAAGCACAGCTGGGTTTACCCATTCTTAATTATAGTGTTTTCATTGTATATCATGTAAAAATAAACAGCCTCAAAAGTGGCCTACATTCGGTTATTTTAGAGGAGTGTAGGGGTTTTCATATATCTCTAGAATAACTTTTGCCCAAATCCTGGATTTGAGGTAAATCACATTATAGTATTTGAAATGTTAAATGTTAAGCACCTGTCATACATCATATTTTATTTTCGAATGTCTGGTTTTGCCCCAAATCAGAATTAAGCAAATATTGAGAAAGACCTAACATAATTCTCATAAGGTGATTTACTCTGATGTCAATCTATACATCTAAATATTTAATCATCAAAACATGAGAACCTGGTACTCTTACTTAATTAAATGACATTTCTGTAGTTTGAAAATGAATACCAAAGTGTAGTTTTTTTAAATTTTTATATTTATCATGCTTACTCTTCTCTGAGCTCTCTGGACCTGTCATTTGGTATCTGACATTAACTTGGGGAAATTCTTAGTCATTTTTAATTCTGTAAGGGCACAGGCTACCTGAAGTATGTCACTCAAGACTGTGACTCACAGAACCTGCAACTATAGGCAGCACCATTGAGCAAGAGCCCAGAGGAATAGAACCAGTGGGACACACACACACACAATTATATTGTGCAATCATTCCTCAACAAAAAAGAAATATGTATATTTCACAATTAGACGTAAAATTCTCTAACTGCAAATACACGTATACACATACATAGTGTGTGTGTGTATGTGTGTTGCATGAATATATATATTCATATATAATCTATATGATTTATTGTGAGGATTTGGCTTATGCAATTGGCTAGCTAGGCAAGTCCAAAACCCATATGGCAGGCTGAAAACTCTAGAGCAGGAGCTGAAGCTGTAGTCACAGATAGAATTTCTTCTCTTTCGGTGAAATCTCAGTTCTCCACTTAAAATCTTTCAACTGATTGGAGCAGGCCCACTCAAATTATCAAAGATAATCTACTTAAAGTCAACTGATTGTAAATGTTAACCACATTTACCAAAAACCTTCACAGCAACATCAAGATTAATGTTTAATTGAATAACTGGGTACTATAGGCTATCCAAGTTGACACATAAAATTGACTATCACATGCTCTAAGATGTTAATTCTTTTGCCATGGATTTCTTAATTTAAAGCATACTTTGGAGGATCTGGGTGTACAATCAGATTTCCAATGAAAATCATTCTCCCAGGTCTTTTACAACATCTCTTATATCAAAACCACAGTAAATAAGAATTTCTAAAAGAAAGATGTTTAATTTTCCTGAAATGAAACAACACATTAGTCAATCTTTCCTATTGTAAGACTCTATACCATGATAGCTGAACAGGCTGAATCCTAAGCCATTCATTATTCTTAAATATGACAAAAGTAGTAGAAAAGATTTCATTGCTCTAAAACACCCAGCAGGCAGCACAGCTATCAAATAAATTATTTATAGGAAAAAACTATATTTCCTTCCTTGTGGTACCTCATATTTCTGATTCTAGATAAATATGTTTTTAATACTCATTTACTATTAATTATATACCCATGCCTTCCATATTAAAACTAAATTGAAAGCATATTTATTTTGCAATTAAGTATTAAGCAACATGTGAGTGGAAAAACCCAAGTTAAAAATCAGTATAGAAAGTTTGTTAAATAAATCACATGTAAAATGACCTAAAAAATGTAGGCCCTTATCCCTCTTCATTTATCAAGCATGAATACTCCTGTGTTGTTGTTTTTTTTCTTACATGAAAAAATAATTTTAAATTAATGGATGGTTGTTTCCTTTTTTTTTTTCCTCTTGGTTCTTAAATTCCAAATGGTTGAGTTTAAGCTCTTGGTTTCATAACTGTGGATGGACCTTGGTACTTCTTGCCAACTTTTCCCCTGGGAGTCAGGGAGCACCACTTTTGGCAGAGCTCCATAAAGATGACAGATACCATATTGATCAAAGAAGGCAGAATATCTCCAGGACTCACTGCAACTTATTGTTGATTAGGTCACTCTGTCCCATCAACTGAAAACCGATGCTCTCACTACAGTTTGAAGTCGTTCTTCTTTTGGGTCTGAGGGAGCTTGGTTTAGTCCAACTGTTGAAACATTTTTAAGTGCCTCTCTATTCCTAGTCTGACCACAGTTCTTGCATCCTGATGCAGAGCACTTCTAGTTCTTTTGAACATACAGCTATCACCCATAATTGGTGCTATGAGACCCAGTTTTTCCCTCTGACCACAGATTGGAAGGCTGGAATATTTCTGTAAAGAATTCTGCTCTCCTCCAAGGTGATTTTGCTTTCTTAACACCATTTGCACCCCTGCTCTCTCCCTCAAAATTATTTTTAAAACATATTTTAAACTAAAAGTAATCTCATTTGATACTGGGAAGAAAATATTTACCAAGTTAAGGAATATTGTGCTGAAATTTTAGGATCATTATAACTGCTATAATAGTCAATAGTTCAGTAATTATGAACAACCATGAATTAACATTTTATAGAATAGTAAAATGTATGCTGAATTCTAAAGATAAGACTGAAAAACTTATACAAGAATAAAACAGATAAGGAGGTTGAAGAATGGGAAGATGCTTGAATTACTCAGGTCCCCCTGCTAGGCATGGCAATTTTTTTGTCTGTGTGTGTGAGAAGATTAGCCCTGAGCTAACATCCGATGCCAATCCTCCTGTTTGTTTCCTGAGGAAGATTGGCCCTGGGCTAACGTCTGTGCCCACCTTCCTCTACTTTACATGGGACACTGCCACAGCATGGCTTGACAAGCGGCACATCAGTGTGTGCCCGGGATCTGAACCTGCAAACCCTGGGCTGCGGCAGCATGCGCACTTAACAGCTATGCCACCGGGCAGGCCTCTAGGCATGGCAGTTTTTAATGCTTTACTACTGCTCAGGGCTTATATCACAAGGCTTGCACGTTTGGTAAACCCATAGGTAGTAACTTCTTCCATGTGATACACGATGCACATTAGCATATCAAAGGCTCTGCAGTGAAGAACCTTGAGCTAGTGTTGCCTAGATTTATCTTTTTATTCTTTCTCTCTCTCTTTTTTTTTTTTTTTTGCCAATTAATATCTTGAGGAGCTAGTGGTTTTTGGAATACATTTTAGGAAATATTATGCTAGATCTTGCAGATGGTGTAAAGGATAGTCAAAGAGTTGGGAATCACAACCAGGAAACTATTGTCCGTAGGATTCAATGGAGAAAGAGAGGTTTAAAGAAGAGAAAGGTAGTGGTGAAATACACCGAATGATCCAAAAGAGGAGGACAGAGGAAAGAACATTAGTTTTTGATTGGGATGTGAACGCTAGTGACTAGTGGTATAAAGTTGTAGGCAAAACTGGATGTGGTGATGAAAATGTATTAATAGCAATTTGGCTCCATTAATCTGGTTGTGAAAATAGAAAACTAGTCAGGAAAGAGAACTGTGTTAAGTGAATTGGGTATTGTTTATTCTAGCAACAGTTGAAACTTTCTATGTTAGAAGTTAGAAGGGGAAGACTAATTGAGAAAAAAAATTAAAGATCATATAGAAAGCTTCCAGTGAAGAGATTAGATAAAAACACATAGGTTTATCTTCTCTCCCTTCCAAAACCCAATATTATTAAGATTGGATCAGAAGGCTTGTTATTGTTAAGATGTCAATTCTCCTAAATTGACCTACAGATTCTGCACAGCCCCCATCAAAATCTCAGCAGGCATTTTTGTAGAAATTAGCACGCTGATTTTAAAAGTCATATGGAAATGCAAAAAGAATAAAAAAGAAAATTTGGAAAAGAACAAAGTTGGAGGAATAACACTACCAGACTTCTGGACTTACAGCGGTACAGTAATCAAGACAGTGCGGTATTGTCATAATAGACAACTAAGTCAATATTCCAGAGATAGAAGAGAATTTGAATCTTTATATTAAGAAAGCTCCCTGAATATCCAGTATAATCCAATAGTTACATAAAAATTGTGAAATTTTAGAATATCCCAATCATAATTCCTAATAGCTGAGGACAACCTGCAGATCCTAGTTCCTATTTGCCAATAACATCTGGGAGTTCTAAAATTTCCTATATTTTTTTTCTATAAATCCTGTCAGGAAATAAGATTATTTAAAATCAGAATACAAGTACAAAAAAGTATAAAAACTCCTTTTCTTTCAGGACTGCAGAAAAAAATATAGGATTAATGACGTGTGGAGAGACAGAAATATGCTAAAAGTCCTGTCTCTCCCTCCAAAAAAGGGAAAGTTTGCTAGAGGAGTGCATGTGGGGTGATATCGATCTCAGTAAAAGAGTATACAGACCCTAGTTGCAAGTGAGAATGTTAAAATGGAAATTTAGAGAAAAGAGATGTTCTCATATAGCCATCATGAGAAGACAGACAAGCCAATTACTCCAGATAAAAATATCTTGGACTAACCATAACACGTTTCCTTTGTGACGCCCTGTTTTGCTCAGCTGTCGTGGTACTGAAGTTGGAGTGAATATTGCTTACCACCCTGTGAGGAAATGCAACCCACCAAATGGTTGGTTTATTCGAGTCCTGGCTGCCTTGGGCTCTGCTTGGTCATCCTGGCAGAGAGCAGAGAAACAAGGCAGGGAGGGATGGCGGCTCAGGGCAGTTCTGCATCCTGCTCTCCTGAGAGCAGGAAACAGCTCAGAGAAGAGTCCTTGGCTCCACGTACCAGCTCGGTGTGCACTGCAAGGAAATCAGGTCAGCTCTGCTTTGAAATCAGGACTTGGGTGACTTTGTTGTCATTGTTTTTTAAGGCCTTGTATGTTCCAAGAATTGTGTGCAATACTGAAGAAAATCAATTTAACACAAGTGTTGGGTAGGGTATTATCGTAATCCTTAATTGCGGGCATTTCCTAGAATTTCAATCATACTTCGTTACCACTCCTCATCACATATCAGAGGATTTTTCAAAACTCAGTTGTTGAGAAAGATCTGCAAACCTTCTTATTAAGACAGACGATGTTATTTTCACAGATATTGCATGACACTCTGCCTCCTCATAGTGCAAAATGTGCTCAAAAAGAAAAATATTTGTTTGTTCAATTAAAAACTCCATAGAGTTCCTTATTACTGGAGCAGAGTTCTCGTATGAAACAATATGTCATGAACTGACCTCTCCTCAAAAGAAATTTGTGGACAAATCCATGAAACATTCATTTATTTTTACTCAATCAAGGTACATTTATAGAGCACCAAAAACATGCTTGGCAATTTGAGATGTTCTGGAGAAGAAACAAAAAGATTGAGAAGAGAGAGAAATATCACAGAATATTTAAAATAACATCAACAAAGTAATGCTGTAATAGAAGGATGTAAAAAGTGTTATAAGAATGCAAAAGGAGATGATTGGGAAAAGTTTCCCTGAGAAGATGACATTTGAACTGCTTCCTGGGGGATAAATATAAGTTTGCTCAAGAAGGAATGGAGTGTTCCACAAACAGAAAGACAAGTAAGTACAAAGGCACAAAGTTAAGGCTTTGGTGTTTTTAGAACAGCATGGAGTTTACTGACGTTGAAACACTGGTGGACCTGGGGCAGGTGGGGAAGAAAGGCACATGAAGCCAGAGAACTAGATTCAGAATAATAGTAAAAAACCAACCAAATAACTTTTTTGTTTTTATACTGAAGGTGAAAGGAAACCAAAGGAGGTTTCTAAGAAAAGGACTAACATGATTAAACAGATTAATAGCTTAGAAATATTACCATGGCAGGGTGAGAGAGATGGCCTGGAAAGAGTGCTAAACAGTGAGAGGCAAGCAAAAAATGTAAATTTCTGAATTAACATTTTCTCTCCTCTAAATATTTATAATTCCTGAAAGATAAGAGCTTTCATGTTCAGAGGAAATTCGTGAGGCATTCTCAAGATCCAGAGCTGACCTGACAATAAATGCACTTCTGGAATATTCACTTTCCAAAGAAACAAGCCTGGCAGCTATGAGGTTCAGAGAGAGCTGGTAGCCCAGAATGGAGGAGAGGGGCATCTCTCCAGAGTCACTCAAAGAGCTGGGCAAGATCACTGTTTTCACAAGTAAATGAGGAAAATTCTGGAGGCCGAATCTGTTTTTTGTTAGACCAAGAGAAACTTACTTTCTGAGATGTGTTCCAAGAATTCCTTTCTGTTTGTGGAATCGTATTATGTATTATGAAAACTTTTGGCATATCTCAGGTCTGTTACTGTGAGGACAAAAACCTTCAAAGGTTAATTAGGGAAGATTGCTGTTTTGTGATGATATGGGATGGGAAAACGCCATAGTATTCTTTAGGGGAAAAAAAAAAAATTAGATTTCAGCTGAGTTTCTATATTTACAGTAAAACTTTGCAAAGCTTCATGCTAGAAGAATCCTGTGTCCTGAATGGTCAATAAACTCCAGGCCTGGTCACTCGAAAGATATGAGAAACACATCTTATTTCGGCCCTTTAAACTCCTAAATTGGATTGACCGTGTGATTGGCCTATAACTGATTGCACAGAGCTTCGTCATTTAAATACTTGGGGGCCCCACTGCCTTGTGAAATGCTGATCTTGTTTAGTTTAGCCTTTTACTCAAACTGAAACCAAGTTGTAGCACCTGAGGAAACCTCATATTTTTGTTTTTCAATTTATTTTCAAGTGACTGCTCACTGAACATTCCCAAAGGTTGTTATTTTGGTTCTTCTTCTTGATGGTGATATTTTGCCTAAATAATTCAATTAAAAAGTTAGTACTTACTATGAGTTAGACATCATACTGGGCACTAATTCAAGGATGACTAAGATCTGCCAGAAAATCTTTTATAAATGCTGGTGAGAATGTGGACTTGTGCGCCATCTTCGAGAGCTGTTAGGCAACAGTGGTCCATAATCCCTTAACCACAATTCTGAAATGCAGAAAATACTAAAAGCAGATTTTTTGGCAAAGCTTGCTCTGAAATTATGGAAATAAGGTTATTTATGATCTTTATCCTATTTAATGGGAATATTCATACATTTGTTATATAGGTATTAACATGTTTAATTACTGGGTGCTGCCCCAGACATACGCTCCTAGTGATGTTGCATGATATATGGCATGTGTCTTGGATTACCTTCCTAAAATCTGAGATTCGGAATTCTGAAACACATCTGACTTCAAAAATTTTATATAAGGCATTATGGATCTATATTTCCTTCTTACAACGTTGTTAAACCTTCTGACATGGGAAATCAGCTGTGTAAATAAAACTATTAGCATTTACCCCAAATCTTTTATTTTATAGACTACGTTTAAACACTAAAGCCTCTGCAGACCTCCTACACAGTTTACCTGGTAATGCTAGGAAAAAAAAAAAAAAAAAAAAAAGAAAGAAAAGAAAAGCTTCATTGTGATATTTTAAAATAAGTTTTTCTATGCTTTTTAATGTTATTTTTTCTGTAATGCAAATCATGTTTTTTAAACCAGTTCTTTTGCTCTTTGTTACTTGTATTTGGTACTATTTTTATTATGCAGATTGCTGTGGAGGACTTTCATGGAACTCCAGCGAGCTGGAGTACCCATGCTGAAAACCATCATTTGAAAGGACTGTTTTAGGTGGTATATTAAATAGTACAAAAGCAAGACAAAATGTTGCCCCTCGCTTTTGTATATGGCACAGAACCAAGACCTTCCTTTATTCTTAAGTGGGACCCAAGTTAAATTAATTCCTTATGTGCCTGGGTGTTTTTCAGTTCATCTTGTGCAGTCACAGAAATGAATAATAAAAGCTGAACTAAGTCTAACGAAGAAAAAACACAACAGGATTCAAAAGGAGATAATTAAATCCCTCAGCTGCTGTAAGGCAAACATTAAAAAATACGAAGAAATTAGTCTCCCTTCTATATTTTAGTGTACCTCTTCTATTATCTGCACAAATGTAGCGTCTTAGCCAGATCTCACTTAATCGAGTGGCAAAACTGCTTAGACGCTCAGTTCAAGGGCTTATTCATAGTTTTGAATTCAAGCCACAAGAAGAATAAAACAAACAAACTTACAGGAACATTCCCTTGCCACTAAATCTAAGTTTGTGATCTTCAAGACTGGACCTCCCTTAAAATGACTAATTTGCATGTATATGAGTGTTGAAGATAACATTCCTAATTGAACATTCTCCTCCACTAAGAAAATATATTCATGGAAAAAATAAAAAATGTACCTCCTTGGGACTATTACCAAGGATTAAAATATTAAACACTAATGCTAACCTCCCCATATATTTTATGTGTTTACCTCCAACTTTTACCCATATTCTTTGTTGCATACAAATCCTCTATTCCATCCCATATTCTGACCTTTGATATGGACCATCATGAGCGATTGGCTTAGGAATTTCCCGTGTTTCTCTACACCTCTAGAATCAAAATATATTTGATATTTGTCAAAAATATATTCTTTAGGGTATGTATTGTCTGCAGATGGTTTAGAAAAGTGTGTGTGTATGTTTGTGTATATTTGACTTCCCTGATACTTGCCAATTATCTGATGTGAAGATCTGCAGGTTAGGGAGAGGTTAGAAAGGATTATAATTCTTAAACAAAGAGGGTTAGTTGTGGATGTGATGTTTTGACAAGTGATTTTCAAACTGTTTTCTATGGAACCTTAGGTCTCAAAGGTGTCTTGAGAGGTCCATTGACATTTGGTTCCAATTTAATATTTTAATTAAATAGATTGGTAAAACACACATTCAAATGTGTCATATACTAAATTTTAACACATTGTAGACCACCAGCATCTTGACTTCTGCTGCCAGGTTAATTCATTTTTGTGCAGGCTTTTACATAAAATCTTACCGTCTCTGGGGCTATATTTGAACTGGCAAACATGTGTCCTTGATTAAGATGGTTATGGCTCTGGGCTGGGTTTTTTTGTAACTCACATCTGTGCATGCCTGTACACACACAGACACACACACAAATATAAAGTTGTACCCTCCTGTTTGTCTGTAAGAGTCAAGATGTCCTATTTTCTAAACAACGCAGTAAATTACAAACATAAATTGAATGCCAAGGCTGATTTGACTTCAACAGTCACCTAATTTACTGTCTGAAAGTTTTGTGTTTGTCAAACAGAATTTTCACTTTTTTCACTTTGTGTATTTCCATGCTGTTTGAATGTTTACAGTGTATATACATTGCTATTGTTGAAAAAGAAAACTAGATCAAGAAACACCATGTAATAAAAATGCAGTTTTAGGAGTTGGCCCAGTGGTGCAGCGGTTAAGTGCACCGCTGTTGGGATCCCGGGAGCGCACAGACACACTGCATGTCAAGCCACGCTGCGGCTGCGTCCCACGTAAAGTAGAGGAAGATGGGCACGGATGTTAGGTCAGGGCTGATCTTCCTCACACACACACAAAAAAATTCGGGCCGGCCCCATGGCTTAGCAGTTAAGTGCGTGTGCTCCGCTACTGGCGGCCCGGGTTCGGATCCTGGGCGTGCACTGATGCACGGCGTCCCACATACAGCAACTAGAAGGATGTGCAACTATGACATACAACTATCTACTGGGGCTCTGGGGAAGAAAAAAAGGAGGAGGATTGGCAATAGATGTTAGCTCAGAGCTGGTCTTCCTCAGCAAAAATGAGGAGGATTAGCATGGATGTTAGCTCAAGGCTGATCTTCCTCACAAAAAAAAAAAAATGTAGTTTTCATCTCTTTTGCATTAGATTTATTTTTAAAAAGAATATATCACTGCTAAAATATTTGACAAACACCACTTTAGATGAACTGATTTTAAAACTTTTGCCTACAGTCATGTTAATTTGCAACTGGTAAGTAACCAGGCAATTGATTCAAATGTTGTTCCATATCTTCTACTAGCTTTGTGTACCTGGGTAAGGAATTTAGGATCATTTCTGATCCACTTCCTCAATAGTAAAATGAAGTTAATAATAGTTACCTCTGTGGTTGTTGTAGGATTAAATTAGAAATTAGATTATTGAACACTTTTCCCAGCTCACAGTAAGTGTTTGTGGTGTTTTTATTATAACATATTTTGAAAGAATTAAATGTGTTAAAATTATTTTTTAAAATTAATCAATTTAAAATGTATAAAGCTTGATTGCTTGATGCTGTAAGATAAAAAAAAATATATATATATAACAGGTTTCCACAGCATTTATTCAAGTAGATATAAAGTGGTTAAGAGCTGGGTTCTACTGGAAATATGCTAAAATCAATTATATTCCACATTTTCTCAACTTCTCTAAATTGAGTCTCCCAGTTTGCAGATGGCATTAAGCTTTTTCTGAGTAGTGAAATGCCAGGCTGAGAGTAAGGGGATGCACAATGTTACTGTGAGTGGGTGGAAAAGTACTTGGATGAGTCCCAGGGTAAAAGGTAACCAGTTGAAAGGAAAAAAAAAAAATACACTATCGGATGCCCATGAAATGATTCTTCTGAGCAAGCCCTCACAAAGCAGGAGTGGAAGGGTAGCCATTATGAGAGGTTCCCCAATGAAATGAGCTCTCAGCACTGCTGACAATAAAATGATGGGCAACAAGTTTCCTGGAAACTAACCAGAAAATTTACTTTTACCTGTATTCAAAAACATAGTGTACCTACACCTGGGGCACAATTTGCAAAGCTGGCCGCTTCAACAAGGAAAAACCAACAAATACATCCAAGTAATTGGCAACTGAAGTACTCATGCTTTACGGGATATTTATTTGACTATAAAATTGAAAATTCTCTCCCATTTAAAATGATGTATATATATATATATGTGTGTGTATATATGTGTGTGTATGTGTGTGTGTATATATATATATATATGTACTTAAAATTATCATAAGAGTTGTCTGGAGGTAAAATCATGAAATAAACAGAATTTGCCTCATCTTGCCCTTCAGAGAACACTTAGCAGTGGCCTGCCACAAGGCAAAACAAGTTCCGTTTGCCTGGGGTATGACCATTCACAAATCGATTATCTAACTGTTATCTCATTTAGTCCTCAAAAAGTTTATTGGGAGCCAGCCCTGATGGCCTAATGGTTCAGGTTTGGCACTTTCACTGCTTCAGCAGCCCAGGTTCACTTCCTGGTCACAGAACCACACCACAGGCCTGTCAGTTTCCATGCTGTGGTGTGGCTCACACAGAAGAACTAGAAGGACTTACAACAAGGATATACAACCATGAACTGGGGCTTTGGGGAGAAAAAAAAAAGTTTATCAGGAGCTCCTATGGAAAGAGAGGAAAGACTGGCTGGCAGAGAGTTACACCAGAGAGTTCTGCACGTTCTGCTCAGCCAATTATATTATAGAGCACCACCAACAATGGCAGCCTTCTGTGGAGAAACAGAGGCCTCTAAGACAAGAAAATATTTTTTAGAGATAGATCTATGAACTCCTTTTGTCATTTTAAAGGAATCTTTAAAAACGTTTTTTCCTCTAAGTCCATATCACTGCCTGCTTCCTGTAGATATTTTAATTCCTTTTAGTTTGTTAAATACAAATATAAATTGACTTCTTAATGCATATAATTACTGATTTTTTCAGCTATTTTTTTTTTTCTGGATTCTATTTGGGAATCTTGTTGTCTCGCCTCTCATTCCAGTTTTAAGCTTAACAAATAAGATGCCATATATCTGAGGTCTTCTACTACTTAACATGTGCCAAAGATCATTCAGAATACCCAGTAACAAAATTTTCCGTTACATCAGTTGATTTTGGTATTTCGTTTCTGGTGGTTCTGAGCGATGGGATCCAAACTGAGATTAAAACCAATTAACCTTGAGGTTATTGTGATGCAAATCAGAACTTTCCAAGACTGGCCAAATGGCCCAAACTTCATGTTTATTTGGATTTAAATAATCTCTGAACATTCTTTTTCTATCACGTTGGTCTAATGCAGGTGGAACTAACAGGTCTGATTAAAAACCTTTGATTTTTATTCAAAACGGTCATACTGTGAGAACCAAAGATAGATATTCCCTGGCATAAAAAATGCTAGGGATATTTTTGCAGGATGCAGGAATGCCTGGAGTATTAGCCTTCATAATGACGGGCTTACATGCACCCTGTTCTCTGTGGACTGCCTTTTAAAGTCCTCCTCTCAATTATCAGAATCATACAACAATTGTCCCAGAAACTCCCTTTGTTCTCCACTGCCTGATGCAGCAACTGCAACATAACTGAATCTTTGATGGTGCTTAAAAAATGCCAGCAAGCACACAAACACACAAACAAACCAAGAATGGCAACAACAAAATCCAGTCTAAGAACGTCAAATGCCATGTTTTCATCAAAGAAATTTACCCCCTCTTTTTGTTTTTTTGCCTCTTTATTTTTCCTTAATTCATGTTTATCTGTGATTATCATGCCTATTTTCAAAAATTTTGACCCAATTTTTCGCATTAGAAGCTCAACATGTTGCATTTACTATGCAAAGCCTTTCAGATGACCAGCAAACCATAAGAACTAGAGTTCAAACAGATGAATGGAAAATTTATTATAAAGGTCAGAAAAAAAGGAGATTCTGAGCACAAGCAAGTGAAATGATATATTCCATATTGGGGATTTTGGAAGTATTGAATTTAGTATTTTGATGATGAAGTGGTCTGTGGAATCTGTTAGCTCTCTACTGTTTCTAGCTCCTGTTATGCCTATAATTACAGAACCTGTTAAAGGAAACCAAAACTAATTCTATTGTACTGAGGGTGTTTAATTCTTTCATTCTTCAAACCAGGCACAGCAATAAATAATGCACGCATACTTTTGAACAAAGCACAATCTAATTAGAAAAAAATGAATTTTGTGTCATTCTCTAAATGAGGAATGCTCTATGTAATGTATATAATATACATTATTAATTGGCCATTTGGGGATAAAATTAATTCCATTTGGAAAGTTATTTTTTTTCCTCAAGTCAGCAGAAAGTATAATTATGCACATTTTAAATAAAGGTATATATTTTTTATTCATGGTTAGAGTATGTTAGAAATTATGAAATATTAACATATAAGTAAGATAAATAAAAGCTTGGCAAAATAGTAAAAGTATTGAAAATACCCTGCCTGAATAAGCAGGCATTCATGAAAAGTGTGAATGCAGAACTTCTCCTGCATAGATGGAGGAAATACCACAGTGAGGGAGGCTGGAGCTGAAGCCACTTGCAGGTGTAAATAACCTGAATGATGGGGTAAAAGGACCGTTTCAGGCTTGAGGATGAAAACAGAGATGAAATATGGAGGGGGATGTGAATGAGAACTTTCACAGAACTCACTTTCCTCTTTCCCATTTTCTGAGCATGCTTGTGTTTTCCCACCTCTGCACCTTTACTGGACACAATCCAGTAGGACTTGGATGCTTGCTTATTATCTCCTAGAGATTTCCCATGTGGAAATTCTATGCAGATGTTAAAATCAGGCTTAAATGCCACATTCCCTGCAAAAAATTTCTAATCCCTCAACCTATGATCTCTACCATCTCTAAACTCTTCTAACACCTTATAAAACACCCCACATTAATTGGTCATTACTCTATACTTGGAAAGACCTTTACACATGTACGTTAGCTCACTAAATTTTTGCCAAAAACCTTATAAATCCATGATTCTCTTTTTCAAGATAGAGGAATATGCCTAGCAAAGTTAATAACGTGTTGAAAGTCACATGGCTAGGAAGTGGGGGATTTGAATTGAAGACAAAGTCAACTTTATTTCATTTTTATTGAATCTTCTTTTATGTAACAATTGTGTGTGACTTTTGTATGCCTTTACCAAGCAGAACACTTTGAGTTTCGAGCAACGGAAATCTTTCTCAAACTAAATTAAGCACAGGGATGTTGATGGTAATATGAGGTTATATCACAAAACTCAAGGGCAGGGAGGGCAATGGAACCTCATGGAAGAGTGATATGGAAGTTGATCAATCATGAGATGGATTGCGATATCTAGATCTGGGATTGGTTTCTTGTGTTTCTTCTGCCCCTGCCACAGTATGGTTTGGGTGGGATCAACATCAGTCCCTGATTCAGGGTGCAACCTGTTGGTCTGAGTCTCCCAGGGCGATCTCCATTCCTAGGTCTCAGACAAGCAATGCTTAACCTTTCCTGACCACAGTGATGATTTCTGGGTTGAGCATGTGACTCAAGGGGGCCCCATCAAAATGAAACCGAAAGCTTTTTATGATGGTTGGAAAAAAGGAATTCTCTTCTGTTGATGGATGATTTCTGGATATGAGACCTAGAACGATTGCCAGTTTACTACCACGAAGAAAGGTGATCTGAGGTCAAAGCCAGTAAGTGAAGTAGGGCAGTGACTCAGTAAAATGGAGCTGGGTGACCCTGATCAAACTGCACCTGAACTTTATTCTAAGTGGTAGGTTACATTATTATTCCAGAATATTCACTGCCTACCCCTCTAAGAATTATATTTACCCACCCCATTGACATCAGCCTTTGCCATGCAATCTGCTTTTTGTATTTTTTCTTTTTTTCTTTTTGGTGAGGAAGACTAGCCCTGAGCTAACATCTGTGCCAATCTTTCACTATGCTGTATGTGTGTCACCGCCACAGCATGGCTTGACGAGGGGTGTAGATTCTGTGCCCAGGATCCGAACCCGCAAACCCAGGCCACTGAAGTGGAGTGCACAGGACTTAATCACTATGACATGGGCCAGACCCAATCTACTTTTTGAGTTGAAAAAAATGCATGTGATTTCTGAGAAGAAGGTTTAAAGGCCATTATATAGTTCTACCATTTTTCTTTTTATTATTCCATGAGCTTTCCTAGGTAGGGGCTGCTCCTTCAGCCTGCATAGCAGGATAAAGTAGACACTTGAAGGAGAGCAGTAACCTGCTTCAAAGAAACCTTTGTCGTAAGCTACTGCAATTTTGGAATTCTTTCTATAGCGTAGCATAGCGAAAAGCAGCTACTATCACCTCTGATCTTTGCCATTAAAGAAGCCAATGCCTGTCCTTCATGCGTTGAAGCCAGTAGGAGCTTTCTGTTATTTTCTATGGAAAATATCTTAGCTGACAAACCCATTTTAGTTAAGTGAATAATGTTGTTAACCCTAAGTGGTATCAGGAAAGCCTTTTAACATGAAAACTTCCCAAAGACACATCATTATATAATCTTGCATCTGTAGTGCCTGATGCTTGGGGGTGGTTGTGGCTACAAGGATGGAGGTTACCATCTCTGCGGACATTCACATGAAGTGGAAAGGACTTTCATAGCTTCTGTAATGATCTTAATGAAATCATGTAGAATAAATTTAATATAATGCATAGAAATTTACCATTTGTATTGTCAAGATTCTTTTTCTCTCGTGCAGACTGTGTTCTCCCTCATTAACAAATAAAATCAAAAGCTGAAGCACATAAGTGAATCTCTTTGATGCTTATTTCAAAGCAGTTCAGAAGAATTAATTACAGCAATACTCTGAGAAATATTTAAGTGCTATTATTTCTCTTCCATACATGGGGAGGTGGAAACCTTGAAGTTTAAATCTCTTTCCTGGAGACCACACAGCAAGTCACTGGCAGAACTCAGTGTTCCTAACCTCCTTGACCTCTACAATCTCAGTGTGGTCTGTAACCTTTTTACATCAGAAAATTCACAGGAAAAAGAGACTTTTTACCAAACACTCTACCAACAGTAAACCACAGAACTCCTTTTAGTGCTTATTGCCATTTATAGCCTGTTTTGAGTCCACCCTTAGGACCAGCAAGATATTTGAATTGTTACTGCAAGTTCTGCAAACCAGCCAGTGTCTGTTCTAAACGTCTTCTACCCATCGACATAAACAGGAAAATGCATTGTTCAAGCATCCTTTGGACGCATCCTCTTCCCTCCCTCTAATTCAACTGAATTGCCATAGCAGAGCATCTATACTCTACATAAGCATAATATGTATAATGCTTAAATTGTCATAGTTGTACATATATTTAAGCCAAAACACTATTAGCTACAGTATTCTTAAATTTGAGGTTTCATCTTAAAAGAAAGAACATTTTTACTGTTGTTTTAATTTTTAAAAAATTATCTAAAGCATGCCAAAATCATACTACTGAGCATATTTTTAACATGCTTCCCATCCTCCCTCCCAGAAAAGGTACAATTCTACTTAATTAATTCAAGGAAAATAGAACTATTCTTAGATCTTTAGACCTTCCTAAGGGAAACTAGCACTGTTTCTCAACTCTCATTAATGCCATGGAATATTTCATGAAACATTATTTGTGTCTCGTTTTATTTTTCCCATTGTGCTAATTTTACAATAGCTTAAGTCAATTTTGCCAGCATCATTATAGGAGCCACAGAGGTCTGCTAAAGATGGGAAATTAGAAACCTACACATGTGTAAACAAAAACGGAAGCCCAGACTTTCAAAATGTAGTACCTACTGTGAACTCACAAAGACAGTATAAATATCAATTCAAAAATAAACAGTTGAAATATCATTAATCTTTTTTGATGCCAACATCTGATAAGCAAAACGGGAATAGTTGACACAAATAATTACATTCTGCTGTATTACTAAATGTCAATTTTTGTGATCTATATTTTAAAAATCAATTATTATTCCTTTGTCCAAATCACTTGTCCAAAGATTTCATACCATGAAAAATTCTCAGTCTGAATATAAGCTCTTGTGTTTGAAATGGTCACTTTTGGAAGCGCTAGGTATTACATAACGCCTTATTCACTTCCACTAACTCGTCCGTCATTTATATTCTGTTAAATAAAAATCCAAGCCAAGAGCTCTAGCCTTGTGGAAGGGAGGTCTTAGGAATAGTGGTGAATTTTAGAAGAGACAGGGGGCCTGCTGTCCCATGGCTTTGTCAATAAATGCTTATCCTCGATTTTGGGGAATTGACAATGTTGTGAACTTAGACATTTGCTTCCACATTCTGTGAACTGTATGGAATTGAGTAAATTATGAAATGGGTTTATGGTAAGAAGACAATGCCCTGACAGCAGAAGCCAGGAGAAAACACTGGCCTTTAAGTTGGAAAAAAAACAATCTTGCGATATTTGTAAAAGATGCAGCCAAAATTTCACGTGTATTTTATCAAAATATAGTAGTGGCTGTGACAATTGTGGATGCGGCTGGGGATCTTGGTCTTTCAGTTCTTTTGAAATATTTACCACTGCAAAGGATGCAGATTTCTAACATTTACCTTTCAGCGTAGTCCCGAAGCGCTACTGTTTATATTTGAAAACAAAGATCATAATACATTCTTTTGGAAAAAAAAATCATGATGTGAAATGCAATTTTCAAAATAACACCCTGTGAACACTGAGGAATTTAAAGAGAGAGAGAGATTTTACACACACACGCAATTTTATTGAAGTTACTGATTCTTCCAAAGCCTAAAGTGGATATTATTTTTAACTGTCTACATTTTAAAGACCTTTTTCATAATTTTCTAGGAAAGATGAAGGTAGATGAGGATGATAATGATATATATCGTTCTTGCATTCATTCATTCATTCATGAAAATTAATTTAACTCATGCTATGTGCCAGGTTCTGAGGATACAAAATCAAGCAACACATGGTCCTTGCCTTTTGGGAGAGACAGATAACTCATTATAAAGATTACAGCATGAAATGTGTGGACTCAGGGCTTCCTAAAGATTGCTAAAAGAGACTAGAACAGGGACATCTTAATCAAATCTGAGTATTAGGGAAATATTCAAAGAAAGGCCATTTTTATGCTGATTTTTCAAGGAGTTACCTGTATGCATTAAAGAGACCCAGGAGGATGAGCACGAGAGAATTCCAGGAAGAGGGAACAGCATGTGGAAGGTATGGAATAGCATAATATGGTTGAAAGGTACAGAGTGATATTGGCTGGAGTGGCTGATGATTTGGCTGAAAGAAAGGCAGAAGCCAGATCCAGAAAGGCACTGCATGCAAAGCTAGGGGGAGTGCAGGGTATGGAGAGGCACTGAATAACTCTGAGCCCGGTGTTTTAGATAAGACTTGCATTTTAGAAAGTTTACTCTGGGAGAAGGCTAGGAAATACACCGTAAGAGGGCCAGTAAGCAGACGCTTCTCTGTTATTTGTTTCTTTCTCCCATCACGATGAGCAGCACACCCACTCAAGGCCTTATCTGCAAAAGAGAGTTCCTTTTCATTTACTCAGATTCTACCTTCTGTGGCATACAAAACCATCTGTGTACACAGAAGTGCTAAAGGCCTCCTTTCTGACATCCCCTTTATTAACACCAATCTAGAAGGTTAATTTTAAGAAGCTGAGTTAGGGTATCATGATACCTAGGAGAGCTGTAAATGGGTTAATTAGCACATTTCTGCCCTGGCTGGGTTTCAGAGATCAGAACTTGTACAGAGGAGAATTTGTGGTCGACTTTTTGGCCCACTGGCGTTGCAAAGGAATGAAGAGAGAGGGGAGGAAGAGAGGAACAGTGTGGGAAGAGAGCTTCATGTCATGAAGTCTCCCAGGTGATGGGGAAAGAAGGAGGGCAGGGTGGGGAAATTAGGGGACATGGGCCCTGAATGAAGAGTTGGGGCAGGCAGGAAGAGCAGGGAAATTAGAATTTTGATTCCTACTTAATTTTCTATTCTACTTTTGGCAAATCTTTTAATTCT
The DNA here is from genome assembly GCF_020826845.1 of Diceros bicornis minor. Classification (NCBI taxonomy): domain Eukaryota; kingdom Metazoa; phylum Chordata; class Mammalia; order Perissodactyla; family Rhinocerotidae; genus Diceros; species Diceros bicornis. Next base: position 30,142,638 of record NC_080764.1, on the reverse strand, counting down.
CGTGACCTGTTTATTTTTACAAAGAAATAACATAGAATTAGAGAATCTCTGAAATCCCTTCAAGTTCTAATATTCTAAGGTTCAGCTATGTCACAATTTTGCCCAAGGCTGCTCCTAACACATATACTCCATTCTTGGTCTTTTTTTTTTTTCTTCAGACTTCTTTTATGCTCTTCTTCCTGGAAACAGTAATAGATAAAAAGTATTACACTCACTTTGTGAATATTTTGGTGAATCATATGTATAAAATTGAGTTTGCTTTTAAAAGAAGGGCATATAATAAAGAATGTATCTGGTCCTTGTCTCAGGTTCCTGAGAGAGAGCTTCTAAATCCTTGGAATTTCTAGAGTGATAGAAGTATCTTTGCTACTCATGGTGGGCCCGTGGGGCCACACCTGAGTTTATGCAAATAAAGTGACTCGTAGGGGGTCCCTAAGGTTTCGGGATGAGAGTCAGCCATATTGGAAAGACCAGTCATGTTATTAGAGGATTGGAGCCTTTAGCCACATGATATCAGTGGGACCTCTGGTCTCCAGGGGGTGGGTGGGAGCTCAAGATGGAGTTCAGCCCTGTGGTCAATGATTCAATCAATCACGCCCATGTAATAAAACTCCAGTAAAAACTCTAGACTCTGGTGCTCAGGTGAGCTTCCCTGGTTGGTAATCATCCATCCATGGGCCAGGAGGGTGACGTGACGTGGAAGCTTCACATTTGGGACCCTCCTGGGCTTTCCCCTATGTGTCTCTCTCTTTGGCTGGTTTAGATTTGTATCCGTTTGCTACAATAAAAGTATTATAATCATATATATAGCATTTTCCAAAGCTCTGTGGTCATTCCAGTGAATTATTGAATATGAAGGGATAGTAGAAACCCCCAAATTGGTAGCCAGTTAATCAGAAGTGTGGGTGGCCTGAGTACCCCTAAATTTGTAGCTGGTGTCTGACATAAGGACAGTCTGATTGGGGACTGTTCTTTTAACCTGTGAATCTGTGCTAGACCTGGGTAGTTAGTATCAGAATTGCATTGTGAGGGCTTATTGAATATTTTAGCAGATTTTCAAAGTTAAATTTTTAAGAAAAATGTATTTTACGAAAATTTTAAGAAAATTCATTTTCACAATTAAACTCTCTGGAGTGCCACTGCTTCATTACAGTATCCATGAAAGAGTTAAATGTGGATGTAACAGAAGTGTATAGCCTCTTCAAAGGAAAGAATTAACGTTCTTGAGTTGCAGCTGAAAGAAAGGATTAAATGAACACACAGGTCTTTTGCAACTATCAAACAGGAAACCAGGACAGAGAAAAACATTTTTAAAGAGGGGGATCAAATTTCTTATAAACTTTTTTTTTAAAGAAACTCAGCAGTGTACAGTAAAAAGAAAATAATAAATAAGAAAAGTTGATACCAGGATTCATTAGGATATTATATAAGTTCAAATATGAGAGAAGTTTAGAGTATAGATCCCCAGAAAATACCAATTATATTTGAAAAATCTCATAAAAGATAAGTATGGTAAAATTTCACTGATTTTCAACATATAAAGAATGTTGGAATTCATTATAGTGAGATGTAATTGTGATCCACCTTAAAAATGTGATATGGCTTTTCCCCTATGAGAGAATACAAATTTCTAGGAAAAAAAAAAATGATGCCAGGACAACTCAATTGCTTTTTCACATAGCTAATTCTTTCAATAATGCACAGAAGCTGGCATCGTGCATATTGATTTTCATGAGACAATTTGAGTTTACTTTAACTTAAGAAAATTTATTTGGATCATCATATACCTTTTTCATAAGTATGTTTTCAAATGTTAGTTTGTTTTCCTGGGTCGTAATGTTATGTATTGGAAGGCAGCATTTAATTCAGAGGAGAGGGCAATCCATGTGCTACACAGTCTCAGTCATTGAATCATTAAAAACACCATCAAATTCTGTTAAGGTTTCTTTCAGAGACTCTTCACAAGGTAAAAGAAATGTAGAGCTCTTTTAATCAAAATACTTAGTATTCGGGCGCATCAATTGTCTGTGCTAAAGCACCTGTCACTTCCAGAAGTCTGGTGATCATCCTCGTGCAAGGTGGGAGCGCAGCTAAGTGATTTGATGAAAAGAGAACCTCGGCGGCGGTGTGACTGAGATGATCATTGCTGCTGTCTGTATAGCTACCACTACCTCTTTCTGGATGACAGCCTTTGGAGTTGCGAAACCAAGCAACAATCGTTCATTGGTTCATTAATCTTTCTGACAAACTCTTATTCATCATTTAAGGCCCAGAAGCCACATTGGCAGAATTAATTATTCTATTACCTAGGTTCCCTATAGCTTTTTAAGAAATATTCGAATATGGACATGCGCTTATATATTCTGCTCTTCCTAAATGTGTTGCCTAACCAGAATTTTGCACATTGATCGCATGTGTTTGTGATCATGTATATAAAATATATATGTGCATTGAATCACACACAGGATCTGAAAGGCTAAGCTTCTATAACAAAGAGACACCAAAACACAGTGGGTTAAATAAAGCGAAGTTTTTATTCTTGTTTTCCAAGGTCTTGTCTTCCTTGCATTGTTGAAGCTGGGTCACCCCTGTCCATCTTCCAAGTCACAGTAAAAAGGAAAAGTAGAAAAAAATTTGCTCTTTATTTTAATGCCAATGCTAAGAAGTGCCACCACCACTTCACTTGCTTAGTTACTAAACTTAGTCACATGGTCACTTGATGTGCAAAGGAAGCTGGAATACATAGTCTCCAATGGAATGACCATGAGATCTCATTACCATGGAAGAAGAAGAGAATAGTTTTCAGGAGAAATCTAACAATTTGCCACTTTTACTGCATATACGACGTAAAATAACAAAGGCTGATACAGCAAAAATCCGAAGAGTAATCGGACAAAAAAAGAACTTGAATGCTCTATGGCGGTTTCTCAACTCAGAGCATTTTGTCTCCCAAGGGATTTGGCAATGTCTGGAGACATTTTTGGTTGTTACACTGGGGGTGGGTTGCTACTGGCATCTAGTGCACAGAGGCCAAGGGTGCTACTAATTTTACAATACACAAGAGAACAGCCCACATCACAAAGAATTATCTGGCTCAAAATGTCAAGTTGAGAAACTCTACTTTATATTGTAATTTTTATATCTCCAAAATAGTGCATGCCATTTGGAATAAATTGGTGACATAAAAGTTATATGGGGATAATATGTTAGAGATATTTACGTTTCGTCTGCTGGTTTAACTGTGTCATCACCTCTGCTTGACTTGAAGCAAATTGAGATTAGAAATCTTGTTTTCTTTACAGGTACCAGGGCAATCAGTTCTTGTATTTGAATGAATAATAATAAACATGGAGCATCTTTTCTTGCACTGCCCAGGCTTTGTGGTGATTGCTACAAGATGCATGGACCTTATTCTCAAGGTCCTTGCCTTGACAACCATTGTTTTCCTTATTCCTCCTTCTTTATCTTTCCCCAATATCAGTGGTATCTCTACTCCTTTCTACCACATTTGCAGAGATGTCTGTGTTTGAAGGTTGCTCCCAACGAGCCACAGCCATCTTACTTGGAAAGTCCAAGTTAGTGACCCATAGCCATGCCCATCACGTCAAGAAGTAGCTTACCTCAAAGGTTTTCTGTCAAAGAGGAAGCGAGCCAAAGCAGAAAGCAGCTCTAAATTATTGACTTTTTAACAACTCAGCTCAGATGGAAACAGAATTAAGATTTACAGGACTATAAAGGAGGTGGTTGTTATTTCATTATTCAAAATGGGAAATGGTAAGAAAACCCCAGGCTTTACAAGATCCTGTGGCATAACCAGCATACTCAAAAAGCTGAGAGGAATGAATTAGGGAAATGAGCATTTGATGAATTTCGTATGAAGTTTGACCTTCTCAAGGGTTGCAAAATTGCTTTTCTACCCCATGATCCAGCTTCCAAGCAACTCCTATTTTTTGTCTTCTCTCTCTCTCTCCTTGTCTCTCTCTCTGTCAGCCTGTTTGTCTCTACCTCTCTGTTTCTTTTTCTCTGTCTCTTCCCTTTTCTCCCTCTCTCTCTCTTCCCGTTTCCCCTCTCTCTCCCTTTTCAAACTGTCCCAGTCTTCATTTCTAGGCCATCAATTCAGCCTTGCCTCTACCTGACCTAGTGACCTTTCGTCAACTTTCTTAATCCAGGTCAGAGATCATAAAATATGAAGGCTCATCTCTCTCAATCTTCATATATCCCCTAACTTGCACAGAAACAGTTTGATTTTCCAGCATTGCCTCAGTGTTTTCCATTGGGGAAAAAAAGTATTATGATCATTATCAACCACACCAGAAGGAATCACATGAAAGGCAACATTGCGCAGGGAGCTTATTGAATTGCAAACAGCTTTCTCCCGAAATCAAGGCCGCCCCCCGATGCAAATCAGATGCTTACATAATGCTATTTCCTTAGAGGGTGACAAATGAGTGATGGGATTAAGATGCCCCTTTGTGGTGTGGCAAAGCTTTTCTGTCTCCTTGCTTAAAGCAGAACATTTTGACATATTAACTGGATCCGCACAAAATGTATCTAAAGCTATTGAATGCACCTATTTTTCTTGATAGAATTTACACCAAACCTCTTTCCAAGGGATTTGAAGCAGCTGGAAGCTACTATGTTTATGCCTTTTTCCCCCCTCCCTCTTCTCTGTCTCTCCATATCCCTCTCTATCCTTCTCATAATCCTTAGATATGCATATTTGAAAAAAACTGGTCACAGCATGAATGAAAAAAAAATCCATCTCGTTCTCACTTGATTTCATAATTTAGCATCATTTCATAATATCAGTTGTACACACATGTGCTACAGTGCCTTTTTTTTCTTTTTACAGATGGCACACCAAATTAGGACCAGTGGTCCAGCAGTCATTCTGCGTAAAGCCAGATTCCAGTTTGACAGGCGCTCTGCATCACCGCACATCCTTAAGAAAAATGCTCTGCTGTGTTTACACGTGTCTCCCCGGCAGCTGATTTCTGAATATGGGCGCTGATGCATGGCGTGTATTAGAGATTGGAATATCCCTCCTGTTGTGCGATCCAAGGGAAGCCAACTGCATCTCCTACAAGATTACCCTGCCTTCCTGTCTTTTCTCCTTTTATTTTCTCTCCGCTCTCTCCTCCCTATTTCCTTCCTTCCCTTAATGTTTTCCTCTTTGGATCATATTTCTTTCCTTTCCTACTAGTCTAGAGATTCTTTGAAAATAGCATTATATCTCAGTTTTTATACCTCCAGGGTCTGGCTATAAAAGGGTGTCAATACATGTTTATTAAATAAACTCTTGATGCTATATTTCTAATAATTAAAAGCATATTCATCTAAGATGATGGCATAATGCTGAGGAATAGAAATTTTATCTTTCTTGTTATCACCATCACCATTTCTGTCACTATCATTGACATAATCATCATAATTACCATACTGAGTGCCTACTCTCCACATCAAGAGTATTATAAGTATTATTTCATTTAATTCTATAGTGACCTTGTTAGTGTCTCGAATGAAGATAATAATAGCACCTTCTTCATAGGCTTCTTGTGAAGACTAAATGGAATGATATGCAGAAAATGTTTTACATATTACCTGAATAAGAAGTATTCTATGAATGTTAGCTATTGATACAATGATTATTATTTTAATCCCCATCTTACAGTTGAAGAAATAGGAATGGAGAGGTTAAGCGGTTTGCTAAAAGTCACTCAGCTGGTAAGTGACAGGAATTGGGAACAAAACTCCCAGTTCTGGCTCCATAGACAAGCCGACAAGCCCATAGCAACACTGCCTTTCCATTATCAGAGTCTTTAAAGTTCTTGACAAGAGTAGCAATAATAAGTCAAATAACTGTGACAAGTTTAGAGAGAGAAATCTTTTTCTTAAAAAACAGGTGGAGATTGAACAAAATTTTAAAAGAAAATAGCGTCGAAAGGTTTTACTCTTATCTGTAAAGTCTTCTTTATCACAAGTTGGGAGCACAGTGCAATTATACTTATATCAGAAATTTATCTATAAAGTTAATCTTTCTGCTAAAGCAATAATATTCCATTTTTATAATTTTTATACTTTGATATCAAACAAAGCTTTGACTAGGTGATGAATCTCATTCCTATGGCAATCTCTAAATGATGAAATCTGCTCTAAAGAAGAAATGCCAGCCTGCCTTTGTCCCTTTCTTCTTTCGTCTTTCCTGCTTTGATGCTCTCTGATTTGGGTGAATGCTTGTTAGAGTCAATGATAAAATTTTCTTTTGTTATGTAGGCAAAATATATAGATGACTATAGGTTAAAGTAAATATTTAAGGATTTAAGTAAATATTTACATGGGGGATGAGGGAATTACATTTTTTAAAATTGTAATAAAAAAGATTTTGTTTAGAAGAAAAAGAGAATTCACAAAAAGATGAATAGAAATGAGTTAAAAAACTAATTGTAAAAAAATTACTACATACAAACAGAACACTTATCAATGATTTTATTTTAATGAATCTGATACCATTGCTTATAAGATGCACCTTATTTTCTGTATAGGTAAGAAAGAAAAAAACTCAGCCAATCAGTGACACAAGACCTTTTTATCACTTAAACATTTTAACCTCAAATACTAAGAGTTTTTTTAGACTTTTTTACATACTAATTTTGATCATATTTGTCTTGTGTCCAAGTGAAAAGAAAAAAATCAGCAAATGATATTGGTTAAGTTATTGCTAAAATGTCTTTCTATTCAAAATCTGAGTCTTCTTAATCACTTTTTGAGTCAGAGCCATTGACATCCATGTTTTCCCACATATCGTCCCCTATACCAAAGAAAATTGGTGATACATCATTTCTTAAGAGAGGCTGTACAGGAAATTAAAGCTATTTGTGTTCGGTTTTTAAGCCATGTTGCAATTACGTAGGATCACTCTGCTTTTGATTTCTATTTCAGGAATGCTGCTGCACTCTTCTGTTTTATCATCCCTGTTATTCCCACCACATTATGTATTAAGTGTTTAAAAAGTGTTTTACTAATGTATTATATACAGGTATTGTGTTTCTTTTTTTTAAATAACTGACACCCATTCTGAAAGTTTTGTTAATAGTACTTTTAATGCTTGACCATGCTCAAGTAATGATAATTATGTCTTTACTCAGGCAACAATAAATGAGATTACCTGATCAACCATTGAGAAAGGAGATGAGTTGTAAGACACATCTTAATTTAAGTGTCAAAATAAGAAAAAGAATGTGTGTCTTAGAATAAATAGAGTAGTGAATAAATATATGAAACAAGGTTCAACTTTTCTAGGAGAAAAAAGAGATAAATTATAGCTAAACCAAAGTTCTGCTTTCACTTGAGATGTAAAAAACCACAAGAAATGTCCATCTCCCCTTGAAAATTAATCAACACCTTTCTAAGTAACACATGGGACAAAGAAGTCTCAAGAGAAATTTAAAAATCAAATGAAAATGAAAATATAAAACTATCAAAATTGGTGGGATGCAGCAAAAGCAGTATTTAGGGGACATTTATAGCATTAAATTCATATATTTTAAGTGAAAAAAGATTTAAAAGCAACAACCAAAGCTTCCACTTTAGTAAATTAGAGAGAGAAGAGTAAGTTAAAATTAAGACAAGCAGAAGAAAGGTAATAATAAAGACAAAGACTTTTTCAAACAAACACAAGCTCAGAAAACTCACTGCCAACATATCTGCACTACTTGAAATGTTAAAGCATGTACTTCAGGCAGAAGAGAATTAGGATGCCATATGAAAATTTGAATTTACATAAATAATTAATCCCAGAAATCATATAAGTTAAATTAAGTGTCAGAGGTATTTTTCTTATTTTTAATCAATTAAAAAGATAAGTTTCTGTCTAGGTAAAAGATTGTCACAATGCATTATGGAGTTTTTAACATATATTGAAGTAAAATGTAGCAAAAAAATAGCAAAATGGATGGAAGTGAGGAAATGGAAGTATATGGAATTATACAGCTGTAAAACAAAGTGGGGTAAAATACATTTTTCAGTGGGATAATATAATTTTAAGGTAGACTGTATTATAAACCATAGAAAAATAACAAAAAATGAAAAAAAGTAACAGAAGCAGATGACACAAATAGAAAATAATAGCAAGGTAGTAGATTTAAATTCATTCATTTTAATAGTTACATTTGGTATAAATGGCCTAAACCTTTCAACTAAAAGACAGAGTGTCAGATTGATAAAAATTAAGACCAAATGCTTTCCACCAAGAGCCCACTTTAAATGTAAAGATATTGATAGGTTGAAAATAAAAAGATGGAAAAATATATGCCAAGCAAATACTGATCAAAAGGAAGAGTAAATGGCTATATTAATACACAAAATAGAATAGAGAACGAGGAATATCTCCAGGCATAACAAGGGACACTGTTAGGAAACAATTCTCCATGCGTCTCTAACATATTCTCACATTTGTGATAGCTTTTATTACGGACAATCCTTTCAAGGATGTTTGTGCAGCAAACAGTCTTGGAAGATAGATACAGTGTCTTACTCTATCTCCAGGGTGTAATGCAGATTTGTTTGCTGTCTAGGATAGTAAAGATAATGTCCTCCAGGGAAAACGTGGGCAGGTTTCCTAGCAGCCCTCTTTACAGGATTGGGGTTTCCTAAATTCAGCGTTCCCCAAGTGGACACAAACCCGCTGTGTGTACAGCATCCATCTGGACTTACCTTTGCCTTGTACTCATGAAATTTAGGGGGAAGGGAGAATTGAGGTAAACATAAAGTTCATGCTATTTTCTGTGCTGTGAGTAATAAAAGACTTTGTTTCTGACCCAGAGGTCTTGTGTCTTCTGCCAGCATCTATGAAACTGGAATTATGCTGGTAAAGGAATCAATTTGTCAAGAAGATATAACAATCCCAACCATGGATTCACCTTACAGATCATCCAAATATATGAAATAGAAACTGACAGACCTAAAAGGAGGAAGAGACAAATCAACCAGTATAGTTGGAGATTGCAAAATTGATTTCTCAGTAATAAAACAAGATAGAATATAAAAAAGGATATAGAGGATATAAAAGAAAAACACTATCAACCAATTTGATCTAATTGATGTTTATAGAATCCTCCACACCAAAACAACAGAATATACATTTTTTTTATGTACACAAAGAATATTCACCAAGATAGACTGTAATGTGGGTCATAAAATGAACATCAATATATTAAAATAATTAAATCTAATAAAGAAAAAATAAAGAAGAAATCTGACTAAAGTGGAATTAAAAAAGATACCCGTAGCAGAAAGAATGTGGAAAATCTCCAAATATTTGGATTTAAACAATACGATTCTAAATAATCCATGATTCAAAAGGGGGGGATTACAAAATATTTTGTAATGTATAAAAATGAAAATACAACATATTGAACTTGAGAGACACAGCTAAAGCAGCACATGGGGACAATGATAACAAATGATTATGTTAGAAATGCCTCAAATCAATAAACTAAGCCATCACCTTGAAAACTACAAAAAGAAGAGAAAATTATAACCAATGTATAAAAAGGAAGGAAATAACAAATATTATGAACAATATTGTGCCAATAAATTTTAAAACAGATGAAATGGGTAAATTTCTGGAAACACACAAACTATGGAAGCTCAGTCACGAAGGAGATAACCAAAATAGCTTGAAATCTATCAAGCAATTTGAATTCTAGCTTAAACTCTTCCCCCAAAGTAAACTCCAGGCCCAGGTGGCAGTATGTGCGAATTCAGTGAAACATTTAAAGACGTATGCCAATTTTACACAAACTCCTTTAGAAAATGGAAGATGAGAGAACACTTTCCAACTTATTTTATGAGGCCTGTTCATACCAAAACCAGGCAAAAACAAGACAATTACAAGAACCAAAAACTTAAAATAGACCAATACAAAACAATATTTAAAAAAAATAAACAAACTTGGTATGATCCGATATCATCACATGAACATAGATGCAAAATTCTTTAAGAAATTATTAGCAAGTCAAATTTGGAAACATAGAAAAAGAATGATACAACATGAATGAGTGAAATGCAAAGCTGATTTACCATTTGAAAATCAATCCTTGTAATTCACTATATCAAAACAATGTAGTAGAAAAATGTATTATATCAACAGTTGCAATAAAAGAATTTGAAAAAAATTCACCATCTATTCAAAATAAAAAATCTCTCCACAATCTAATAGAAGAGAATTTCCTTAACTTGATAAAGGGCATCTACAAAAACCTATAACAGACAGCATATTTAACAATAAAAGAATAGTGTTTTCCCCATACTGTAGTACATAACAGGATGTTCAATCTCACCACTTCTATACAACATCCTGTGGGAGGTCTTAGCCAAGATAAGCAAGAAAAGATGAGCAAATAAAAGGCGTACAGTCTTGAAAGGAAGAAACATGACTATAATTACTTGCAAAGAATCATGGTCATCTATGAATACAATGCCAAAGAATCTACAAAATACCTCCTAGAAGCTGTGAATGAGTTTAGAAAGGTCACTGGATACATGGTCAACCTACAAAAATCAATTGTAATTTCGTATCCTAGTACTAAACAATTGGATATTGAAATAAATTTTAAAATCTTCATAATTTATAATAGCATAAAAAAGGAAACAAAACATCTAGAGACAAACTTAACTAATCTAATATGTGCAATAATTTTATTCTCAAAATAAAAAACACTGGAGAAATTTAAAATGATCCAAATAAATTGAGAGATAGACTCTGTTCATGGATTAAAAAATTCAACATCATTAAGTTGTCAATTCTTCTAAATTGATACATAAATTAAAAAAAAATACTAAACACAATCCAAGGAGGCTTATTTTCATTTTTATTATTATTTTTGTTTTGGTGAGGAAGATGGGCCCTGAGCTAACAGCTGTTGCCAATCTTCCCCTTTTTGCCTGAGGAAGATTGTTGCTGAGCTAACATCTGTGCCAATCTCCCTCTATTTTTTGTACGTGGGATGCGGCCACAGCATGGCTTGGTGAGCAATGTTTATGTCTGTGCCTGGGATCCTAACCCGCAAACCCTGGGCCGCCAAAGCGGATCACGAGAACCTAACCATTATGCCACTGGGCTGGTACTGAGACTTAGTTTTAGATATTGGGAAGGTGATTCTATAATTTATATGGAAAGGCAATGGCCCTTGATAGCCCAACCAATTTTGAAACAGAAGAACAAATTTGGAGGACACACAAATCCTGATTTCAATACTTACTAAAAAGCTTCAGTAATCAAGATAATGTGGTTTCAGTGGTAGAATAGATGTATTGATTGATGGAACAAAATAGAGTCCAAAACAGACCCACATGTCTACAGTCAATTGATTTTTGACAAATGTAATGTGCCAAGGTATTTCTAGAAAGAAAGTATACTGTTTTCAACAAATGGTGCTAGGGGGAAAAAAGACCTCATCCCCTCTCTTCCACACATCATATAAAAAGAAAAGATTAACATGAAATAGATCATAGACCTAAATGTGAAACTTAGAAATATAAAACTTCCAGAAGAAAATATAGGAGAAAACCTTGATGATCTTAAGGCAGGCAAATATTCTTATATAGCAAACAAAAGCACAAATCACAAAATAAAAATTGATAATTTGTACTTCAAAATTAAAACTTTCTGCTCACAAAAGAACTCTTAAAACACAATAATAGTAACATACACATTCCAATGTAAGTAGACTAAGGTATTGAACAGAAACTTGATACACACAAAAAAACTATAGATGTCAAATAAACATATGAAAAGATGTTTGGCGTGATTAATCATTAGGAAAATTCAAATTTAAATCACGATGAGATATCGCTGCATACTTACTAGATTGACTAAAATTATAACAACAAAAAAAGTTACTGGTGAGGATGCAAAGCATCTACAACTCCCGTAGATTGCTAGTGGAAATGGAAAATAGTATAGTCACTTCAGAGAACAGTTTGGCAGTCTGGTACAAAGTTAAAGATGTACTTAACATGTGAACCAACCATCCCATTCCAAGATGTTTTTACGAGTGTTGAAAACTTCTCTCCACACAAAGACCTGTACCTGAATGTTCATAAGAGTTATATTCATAAGCATCAAGAACTGCAAACAATTTAAATTCCATCAACTGGCGAATGGATGAACAAATTGTGGTTCACCCATAGGGGGGAACACTACTGAGCAAAAAAGGAACAAACTAACGTCACATCAACAACGTGATGTTCTTAGCATTTAACTAATCCAAAAAAAAAGATTACATACTCTATGTTTCCATTTATGTGATATTCTGGAAAAAAAATTATAGCAACAAAAATCAGTGGTTTGTAGGGGCTGAGGGTAGGTGGAACCTACCTCACTACACAGGTCCACAAGATAACGTTTTAGGGAGATGGGAATATTATATAAATTGATTGTGGTTGTGTTTACACACAGTATACACTTGTCAAATTTAACAAACTGTACAATGAAAAAAAGTAATTTTTGCTGTATATAAATTATGTCTCAATTAACAATAATAACAAAAAGCTAAACAAAAAAAAAAGGAAAATCAACATGATACTGCTATTGGGTTTATATATTTTAGCTGTGACTGCCAGAAGCTTTTTGGGAAATAATTTGGCAATATATGTCAAGAGCCTTAAATATGTTCCTATGTTTCACCCATAAAACTCCATTCTAGCATTCAAAGAAAATAATCTAACATATAAGAAAAGTTATACCCATAAAGATGTTTACTACAGAATTATTTACAATAGTGAAAACATAGAAGTTACCTAAAGATCTAACAACCTGTGAATGATTAAGATTTAGAGCAACGTCTTGATTCAGACTTTAAATAAATATGAAGCCTATTGAATAAAATAGAAAAGGTCATGATGCAATGTAAATTGAGGAAAGTAACATTCCCAATTTTATCTAAGGTCTTTGGTAAATGATGGCTGACCAAATACATACATGTACTTCCCATTCTCTAGGGCTGATACAGTTAAAGTATAGAATTAGGCATGAAACCTTACATAAATGGTCTCCCTTTTTTTATTGATTCTCTTTTCCACTTCAATCTACTCTCAACCCCCACCTCCACCTTTGAGGTATCCACTCACGAACCAAAATTCTATGAACTGAGTTTTAAAATCACCATGGTAAAGCATTTTCTTCAGCCCTTCTTTTCTGTTTTGAATTTAAATAATAAAGCTAAAGTCATATACAAATGAAACATACAAAAAAATTTAGCCAACAAACAATAAAAAGCCAACCAAACTCAAACAACCCCAAAATATACCATTGTTTTAAAATTAATTTTATCATGAGTAAAAAAATTTGTTTGATGGTAACATTGATTTGATATTAATTTATCAGTTATTGATAATTAAAAATGACTAAAGATTATTGATGTAGTGAGTATGTATACATGCAACTTAAATAAAATCTGTTTGTCATTCTTTTGAGTTTAAATATAAAGAGATGATTTTCAAGAAAAATGCCTTTTTGTTGTAAATATTGTATTTTAAGGATTAAATAATGGGACTACCAAAAAATATTTAGAATTCTATAACAATTTATTTTCTTTTTCTTTTCAATTTTATTAAAGTATAATTGACGAATAGAATTGTAAGGTTACTTAAAGTGAACCATGTGGTGATTTGATATACGTATACATTGTGAAAGGAGTCCTATCATTGAATTAATTAACACACCCATCACCTCACATATTTACCTTTTTTTTTTTAGTGAGAATACTTAAATTCTTCTATCTTAGCAAGTTTCCATTATACAATACAGAATTATCAACTATACTCACCTTATTATACATTGGAGCCTCAGACCATATTCATCTTATAACTGAAACTTTGAACCCTTTTAGCAGCTTCTCCCTATTTCTCCCCACTCCAGCCCCTGGCAACCACTATTCTAGTCTCTGTTTCCATGAGTTCAAGTTTTTTTTTTAGATTCCACATATAAGTGATACCATGCAGTGTTTGTGTATTTCTCTGTCTAGCTTATTTCACTTAGCATAATGTCTCCCAGTTTCATCCATGTTGTTGCCAATCGTAGGATTTCCTTCTTTTTTAAGGCTGAATAATATTCCATTGTATATATGGAATCTTACATTCTTTATCCATTCATCCATCAACAGACACCTAGGATGTTTCCATACCTTGGCTATTGTGAATAATACTGCAATGAACACGAGAGTACACATATCTCTTTGAGATAGTGGTGTCATTTCCTTCAGATATATAACCAGAAGTGGGATTGCTGGATCACATGGTATCTCAATTTTTAATTTCTTGAGGAACCTCTATAGTGTCTTCCATAGTGGCTGCACTAGGTTATAGTCCCACCAAAAGTGAACAAGAGTTCCCCTTTGTTCACATCCTCAACAGTATTTATTTCTTGTCTTTTTGATAAAACATGTGTGAGGTGATATCTCATTGTGGTTTTGATTTGCATTTCCCTGATGATTAATGATGCTCATCTTTTCATGTACCTGTTGGCCATTTGTATGTCTTCTTCAGAAAAATGTCTATTCAGGAACTTTTCCATTTTTTAATTGGATTATATGGGTTTTTTTGACTTGTATGTGTTCCTTGTATATTTTGGATATTAACCATTTATCAGCCTGGCCTGAGCTCCTGGTTGTGTCTCAAACTTTTGTGATCATCCAAGCAGCCATTTTTGTTCTTAGTGGCTCCCAGTAGTCAAGGGTGTGCCGAGACCTGTCAGTGTCTCAAAGAGGAAGATCAAAGTTAGTACCTAGATGCAGGGTGATTAGAAGCCAGACCCTCAAGCAGCAGCTGGGAAAGTATGTAGTTAAGCCCCTTCCAGGGAGAAACTGGGAGATATGCATTTTTATCTGCTTCTTTTATGCTGAACTCAGATGTATAGCCACGGGGGTGGGGGTGGGGGGTGTTCCTGCGCCCATATAAAGATTGCTTCTGTTTACTACAGTGCTGTGGGACTCATGCATACAAGTCTCCTTAGCTATCAAAGCCTGGCAATCCAGCGGCCCATCCCTAGGGCAGAGATGCTGACAATCTGGTTTTATCACTAGAGAGAGCCAGGGGGACAAGGTGGGGTGGAGGGTGCGAGTGGAGAGGGGAATGCCCCCAGCTCCTCCATTCTCCAAGAAGGTTCACAACCAGCCCCTAGATGTGTGCTAAATTAGAAGTCAGTTGGACTCTCAAACAGCAGCTTGTCAAGTGTGCCTTCAAACCTCTGTCAGGGAAGGACTGGGAGATAGGTGTATTTGCCTGCTCCCTCTGCACTGAGCCTTCAGGGGAGACCCTTGAGAATGCTTGCACGTCCATTAAGAACTACTTCTTTGCTTGCTACAATCCTGTGTGTCTTATGGATGCAAGTCACAAGCGCCTTGTCACCGCTATATTTCCAGCCCCCTCCAAATGCAATATTGGCGCATAATGGGTGCTCACATATATGTTTAACAGATGGGTAAACTGATTTAAGAATACCTTCAATAAGAGGAGAGCCATCAGTCAAGAGAGCCATAGAAAAAATGAATATCTAGCTAGTTTATATTTTAATCACTGTCAAAACAGTGATTTCTAATGCAGGTATCTATCAAATTTTTTTTTTAAAAAGCTTTTAAAAAATACAGATACCTGGGCCCTGCTGCAAATCTACTGAATTAGAACCTCAGGTCACAGATATTTAAAAACAAATGCTCATGGGTTTTCTAACGTGGTTAATAACCTCTGCTCTAAAATGAGCTTTCCTTTAATGATTTGAGGAGTTCTACACTTTCAACCCTAGCACACATACGCAAAACTCTCTTTAGAAAAAGCTTCAGGATAATCTACTATTTCAGATTTTTAATTGAGAACACTCTATCAATGACTTGGCAGAACTATGTAAAATTATTCCAGCATATTTCTTATGTAAGAATTCTACTAGTTTAAAATAATCTTTTTTTCCCACTTTTTCTAACAATTACCATTTTATTCCGCCCACTCCAGCCCCTTAAAGTCTAAAAGATTTCAAGATTTAAAATGTGCCCTTGCCATGAACTGCTCCAAAGTAAAAGGAACCCAGTGAGTTCATGTGATGTCTTACAGAGTAATTGCCTTCTTTTCATACTAATAAAAGTCATCTCTCGTGCCTACTTTCCCTGGTTGTCCATATAACATAGGCAACTGTGTCAACATTTAACAACCTTAAATGGTATGCCAGACACTAACGTGCATTAAACATAATAAACATTTCTGTGTTCAATAACCATCTTATAAATGGCTCTGTGCTCAATATACATATTAAAATGCCTATTTTCCCTCCCAACAATGACATGTGTTGAAAAGTGGATAAATACCGAATATCTGTTACGTATGTTGGCAAATGATAAAACATTAAATAAAATGCTTTAAATGAAATCTAATGAAAAGATCATTTCATACCAACTTCTTTCCACCATCAGCATGCTCTAACCCTCATTCCGAAAAGATACGACCTCTGGGTGGAAAAGAAAAACTTCACAGTTGGAATATGGTGGGAAAAAGGATCTGTAAAGAAAGAGACTGAGGACATTTATTTAAAAACGTGGAAGTAAATGATACTTTCCCCCCTTCAATTTTGAATTAGAGAATATGCACCAAGAGTTGACAATAGACTTTAGTAGCAAAGGTAATTCTGTGGTATACAGAGCCATTTATTTTGATGGGAAAGAAGGCTATCATTTCTGTAATTTTAAGAGTGGTAAATGTTCACAGTTTTAAAAAAAATCAATCAATACAGGAATGTATAAAATAGAAAGTGGAAGTCTTTCCTTTCAATACTACTATTATTGAGTCAGCTAAATACTTTTCTAGAATTGTATATATATGAACACACATACTTAGAGATGTATATCTATGTGTATGAGTGTGTGTGTGTGTGTGTGTGTGTGTGAAAAGCATCCCATATAGAAATTCTAATAGCGTCCATAAATTTGGTAGTGCCTTTGTGGCAGTATGTAATAGAGATACTCCCATCAATGAAGGGAGAAGAGAGAAGCTCCTAATTGCCTATCACATTACTTTTGGAGCTAAACGTATGTTACATTATTCAGGATTAAGAGGTGTATTTCCAAAGCACCAAGCTAGATGGATGCCGCAGAATTCTTCATTTGCTCCAGAAGCTGTTCATTGTTTGCCTTCTTATTGCTTTGTCATTGCCACGATGAGGGACACCTTTGGTGCACAATGTTGTTTGCAGGACAATTGTTGCCACAAAAAAAGGATTAATTTTTTTCTGTCATTTTCCATTTTCATCACCGATTTCCAACTGTCATGAATGTGAGCTCTGTTTTTACACGACATTCCATTCTTATTACCATCTTTGTCCCAAGAATGAAAGTCTGTAATGAGAGCACAGGCATAGCTGGCATCAGAGGGCTGTTATAATTCACTCTCAGGGCAAAGATAGTAATGAGAAATGACAGTGGCACAAAATGAATCCTTTCCAATCCCAGCCCCTTGGATGATAATGAAAACAGAAGATGGCACCAACTTTATTCATCTTCCTGACACCTATTGTGACAGGATTGAAAGCTGCAGCAGCAAACCGTCTGAAGTTACAATTTCCCAGTCTCGTTCCCATCATGTGTTTAAAAAAACAACAAAAAACAAACAAAACAAAACAAAAAACCTCCATAACACTATTTCTCCTGGGAATCCCATTATGGGGAGGCTTCCAGAGGTTGCAGAATCCTCTTTACTGTCCACAACTGAACGTGTTTCAGAGAAGATGAAATGCTTCCATCTCCTAAAATTGTTTTCTTTTTTATCATGAAATAATCTTCACAATGTCTCTAAAAGAAGCGACGAGAAAGAGGAGGGAGAGCATATGGAAATAAAGCCACTTTTTGAAGTTCTAATTCAATTCTCTGACTCTCCTGAAACATAAATTTAAGGTATAAAAAATTCAACTAACGCAATGAATACAGAATCTTACCCACTCTTGCATATCTCTCCCCTCTCCTCTCCTCTCCTCTCCTTTTCTCTCTCTCTTTTTGAGCTATGATTATATCTTTATAAAATTTAAAAGAATTTAAAGTTGATCCAATCTCTGCATTTTGTACATGGGAAAACGGAAGCTTAGAAAGGTGAAGCAACTTATCCGCCATCGCCCAGATAGTGCCAGAATACTCATTCACAATTTTTCAGTCTCATCTGTCTAGGTCGTAAGTTGAAAATGCCACAGACAAAAGTAGCACAGAGTATCTGCATTCTGCTAGATTTTTTGCAGCCTCTCTATAAAAAGACGGTGGCATTCTCTCAAGGATTTCATTTTAGAGTCACAAGAGTCCCGGCTCTGTCACTTTCTACCTCTGTGCCTTTGGGCATATCATCTTTCTGAGTTTCAGTTTCGTCTACTATAAAACAAGTTTAGAAAATTATAACTGGTGTACTAAATGGTCTATCTTAAATAGAGTGAATGAAATGATCACCTTATTATTTCCTTTCTCTACTGACTTCAAATATGACTTTCTTTTACCTCCTCCTCCCTCTGCTTCTAACTGTTCTGTGGTCAGGAGCTAGGGAGGGGTGCAAAGTAAAGTCACAAAGGCCCTGCTCCCTTGCTGGGTGTCTCTGCCCTGCACCATTTCATGGCATAGGCAATGGATCCATTGGATGACTTCTTACGACTCGCCCTGTACTCTGGCAGTAAAGCAAAATGGTCCATTTTTCTTCTTGGCAGACACCTGAGTCCTTTCAAAAATATTCAAGCCTGGCTACTTTTCTGGGTATCCAGGTGGTCCATGTGAAAATACATACCACCTGGCGCTGACATGCTTCAGGAGCAAAGCCAAATCACTGCATTCTCTGTTCTTGTTTTGCAAATGGGACCTGCTCTAGGCAACCTCTCGCGTGTGGAATTCTTCAGGCAAGAGACAAGCACCATTCCTTGTCTCTGCAAACTCCAGGGAGCATATGCCAAGCTGGAGGCATCTGTTCTATACCAGCATGGGCAGACCGATGCATTTTGGCAGCTAATAAGCATTTGGCAAAGAATTGGGAGTGTGTTAGTGAAATGTCTATCTCCACTTTTGATAGACATTCTGATCTCTCGGTTATTATTGAGAGGCATCCTTCCTTGTCTGGAGGGAAGAGGGAACGTGATAGTCTTATATATACCTACTAAATGCCTTCATTGACGTTGTTCAACAAACCTCTAACCTTCTTTTAACACTGGATATTGGGAATAACGATGGCTGGGCCATCGTCATTTGGGGATGAATCTGTTGCTTCTCTTTAGATGAGTAACAAAACTTGTCCTTCATTGTCACAGCCTTCAGACTTTTGATAAAATTCTGAGACTCAGCAAAAGTCTTATCACATGCTCTACAGATCTCACATGGTTGTGGCAGTAAGCATAACTCTTTGATATTGTGATAACTTATTTTGCATTTCTACTAAATGCTGAAATCACAACTCCTGAATTATGGGGCAACTAAAGTGTAGAGAGGGGAAGTGCCTTCTTCTGATGCAAGAAACCAGTGCTCTGGTAAAATCAAATGTTTCAACTAATGTAAAGTGATAATGTATGCCACAATATACTGCAGCTTTTAAGCAATTAGAATACCTAGGAGTCCTAGAACCTCCAGAGCTTCCTGCGCCTGATGATTTCTGTGATGTTGTAGAGCTCAACTATGATCTACACAGTAGATCTTCTACATTGAGGATCCAGCAGGCCTTCAACCCAATCCAGAAGTGGCCAGAGCTCTTATTCTTGGGAAATTACTTCCTTGTAAATACCTCCCTGTACATAACGAAGCATTCATGGCTCTGGTGGCTGCCGGGGTTCCACTAGATCTGTGCAGCAGTGGTACTTGGGCTGAATATTTTGTAGCTCCCTTAGGATAACATACTGAGATCTCTTACAAACTTTTTGTAAGTTCCTTGACCTCCTCACAGGCTTTTGGGGCTTATTTTTGTACAGCTTATTTTCATACTCTTTCCTTTGAACACTTTCAGACAAATGAAGAGCTTTCAGACAAATGAAGAAAACTTCTATTAAACAACAACAGTAATTTTGAAGGAAAAAAATGCTCCAGATTTGTAGGCCTGCCTCTATCACTGATTAGTATAACATCCACCATGGTAACTTATATTTTGAGATCCAATGTGTACAAGGATTTGTCTTCTATAATCTTGGACAAGTAGCTTCATTTCTTTAACCGTTTGTTGACTTATCTGTAATATGAGAGAGATTGGAATTAGATTTGTGGTTTGCAGTCTGTTCTGAGGACCCTTGTGTTGTGTTGAGATGCTCAACAGCTCCCACGGAGAAAGAAGGGATAGGACAAGCGAACTGTAGGGGCTGCCCAGCGGCCTCTTAATCAATGGAGGAGTTCTGCTCATATCGTTTTATGTACTGGGCTTCTACACAAGATTGATTTTTGAAAAAGGAGTTCAGCTCCAACACCGCTGGATTAGAATTTCCTTCTGACTCTACTTATCTATAATTCTGTGAAATAGAACACGATGCAAAAATTAGAGCAGCAAAAGTTAATTCACTTTCCCTTTTGAGGTGTAGGATGAGGTTGGAGTCATGAAATTGCTCTGGCACTCAGCTTGATATCACCTGCTCAACTTTGTTTAGTGAGCAAATAATAGCATAAAACAGTTTTCTTGCCCTACTCATCCCAGGCAAGAAAAGGCTTTATTTGAAATCCGTATCATTGGGCTCAAAGTAAACTTGAAAATTGGTAAAAACTTGTCAAAAGTGTACTCAAATAGTCTTCAGACCTTACCACAGGAAGACATAGAAAGAAGTCAGCCATGATGTACCCATATAGCTGTTATGTCTCAATGGGAGCTATTTCCCTGATTCCCAATCTCAGCACCTTCAAAGAAAGGAACATTATTCTGCCATTTATTTCTAAAACAAATTTATTTTAGCTTAAAGATAACTAGATATTTTTCTGGTCATGCAGGTAAAGATAAAAGTTATGCTAACTTAAAGTGCTATGGATATTTTCTAGTCATTCAAACTATGTAGAGTTAATATCAAAGGAGAATATCAGGAAGAACATAATTTAAATGCATATAAAAATCTTTGATTCTATCTAAACCTATTTCATAGTCAAATAAGACGTGCAAGAAAAAATACTTCATATTAGTTTTTAATTTTCATTTTTTCCGTTTGTAGTCTGGAAGATTTGCTAGAGAGTATATGAGATCTTCACATACTTTTAATAGACTAATCTTACTTTTGGTGATTAAGGCATCTGTAAGATTAAAAAGATGACTCGAAAATTCCATTCTTGATTACTTGGAGCGAAATCACAATTACCGCTTTGTCTTCCTGCTTGGTTAAATGCAATATTCCCATTACATTTCGATTGCTATAATAAGTCAAGCTTAAGAAAAA
This sequence comes from Diceros bicornis minor, assembly GCF_020826845.1. Lineage (NCBI taxonomy): Eukaryota > Metazoa > Chordata > Mammalia > Perissodactyla > Rhinocerotidae > Diceros > Diceros bicornis. The sequence continues at coordinate 30,121,241 of NC_080764.1, read as the reverse complement.
TGCATATATGAAAACATGCTTGCAATTACTTTGCCTGACAGTCACGCAAAATGTAATTAAAAGGTTTGAATTGTACAGGTGCTAAAAAGAAGTACGTTACAAAATAAGCAAACTATAATGTTAAGAACTCCAGTTGGGTTATTAACATGTTATGATCTTAATTATGGCATTCCAGTGTTATAATCCCAGGTCTATTGCTAAGGAGAAGAGATTATAAAAGTAGGTTGTCAAAATCTTTATCAGAGAGTTATTTTAACATCATTTTTAAAGGAAATTTATTGTTTAATTATAAAGGTAATACAACTTACAATCTAGAAAATATGTGAAATGATGAAAAGAAAAATGATTGCATATTATTTCAATACTTAAACTATCATCATTATTATTTTGGTGGAGTTCCTTCTAGGCTTTCTTCACGTGCTTTTATTAATTTTTTGTTTATAATTCTAATGTGTGCACATAACATTTTGTACTCTGTCTTTTCACTTTATTGTATATGTTTAATAGAGTTTTATATTTTCAAAATGAGTCTGGTGTGTATCTTAGGAAATTACTCAGTAAGAGAAAGCGGTCAGCATGACAATGAGCCTCAGGCCTGGTCCAGAAGGTAATTCCACTTTGGTGTGAGGCTTGCAACAACTAGGTCACTTTCAACCCTGGAATCATTTCATGAGAAATGCTTTGCTCCATGCTGAATACTAAATACAGGACAAAGTCTCCATCAATTAAGGCTTGGAATGAGGCCAGACCTAAATCACTGGGGTAGAATCTTTGCATAGCAGCTTCGTAGGGATGGCCGTGTAAAGAGAGAAGACGATACAGGACACCGTAATTGCTGCCCATGGAAGCCAAAGGCAGGCATTTGAATCCACAAAGATGAAAGTACTTCTTTCAAGGACACCTGAAGGCATGTTATGAAACCAAGAGCTGCAATAAAATCAAAATTACTTCAAAAACTAACTGCAATGTACAAACCATTCTATGAGTGAGTGTAACTGGAACTTTTTGAAAAACAACAATGTGTAAGTAATGCAAACGCTAAGAGGCCCTGCAATTTTGTCCTTTGAGACTGAAAAGAGTGAATATGGAAACCTATAAAATCAACCTTATGTGCATATATGTAGGCATAATTTGGCCTAAGTATGCATGGGAACACTATCTTAGTAATGTCTAAATTATAAACTGTACTTTAAGTAATCCAAAAAAAGGCCTAAGTCCGTGAAAAGTTTCAGAAAGGCTGAGTCTCTCCAATAGTTTCATTTGTCGTTCAGAAACCACAACAGATGAAAGATGAAAGAGGTTTAAAGATTCTACTACTGAGAATGTCAAAGTCACACCAAGATTTGTGACAGTCTTTTCAAGGGTGTGGGGAAAAGGTACAGAATTTCTGGAGAGTATATTGAGAGTTCACATCAAAATTTTAAAAACTCATAAACTGTTTGGCCCTGTAATTGTACTTCTTGAACTTTTTTTTCTCTCTCTGCCTGCCTCTTCATATTTCTCTCTATCTTTGGTTTTCAGTAGTTTGACTATGATGTCCCTAAGTGTAGTTTTCTTTCTATTTTTATTACGTGGGGTTTGCACACCATCTTGAATCTGTGGCTTGATATCTATCCACGTCTAGGAAATTCTCAGCCACTATTTCTTCAACTATTGACTCTTTGATTAAACATATGTTAAACGTTTTATCTCTATCTTACATATCTCTTATGCTTTTTTCTGTATGCTTTTTCTCCCTGTGCATTGCTCTGGATAGTCTCTACTGCTCTATGAGCTGATTTACTAATTATTTCTGTTTTCTTGCCATTTCTTGCTATTTTGTTTCTTGCTATTTCTTTTTCTAATCTGTTAATAAACTACTCTAGTAAATTTTTCATACTAGTCATTGTATTTTCTAGTTGTAGAATTTCTGTTTGATAGGATTTTTGTGTGTGTATGTGTGTGTGTGTAGATTCCAGGTGTCTACTGAAGTTTCCCATTTTTTCCTCTATTTTCTTGAATTATATGAATCATGTCATTTAAAAATGTCTGATAACTCCAATATCTAATTCACTCACGGGGTTATTTCAATTGTATGTTTTTCTCTTCGTTTTGTTCAATTGGTTCTGTATTTTAACATGCCTTTAATTTTTAAATTGATACCGGAAATTGTAGATAAAAAGATTGTATAGTCTATGGATAATGTAATCTTCTTCTGAAGAAGATAATTTTTTTTTTTTTTGTGGGAGGCAGATAGAATATCAGAAGATCACCTTAATCTTTTCATGAGTTGATCTTAGTTTTTTGGTTTTTTTTTTTTTTAATATTGTTATGTTTCATTTTGTCCTTATTATTCTGTCATGGCCCTGCTGGGAACTCAGTGAAAGGCCCTGGGTATTTAGTAAATCCTTCTGATTTGATGGAACTTGAACGAACTTCAATCTCTTTCCTTAGCAGTAGGCAGATACCGAAATCTGCTGTTTTTCCCTCTCAACTGCTGCTTTCCACTGGTTTTCTTGAGTGCACAATTAGGAATCCATCAATATCTTGAAGAGAATCAGTAGGAGATTTGGGGACTCTTCCGAAGATTCCTCTCTTTGGGATATTGCCACTCAATTTGTCCCCTCTCTGTCAGCCTCACACTCTTCCATCTCCTCAGTCCTATAAGACCCTTGTTTCCTGCTTGGGCTCTGTTCCCTTACCCAACAGAAAATTTCTAAGTACCCTCAGGAGAAAAGCCAGCCAAATGTGGAGTTCACCTTCTTGCAATGGTTGTAGTTCCTCTCGTCTCTAACTACTCTGGTTGATTCCACTGCCTTCAAATAGTTTTATTTTATATCCTGTTCAGCTTTACTAATTGTAACAGCAGAAAAGTTAGTCCCATACAAGGCACTCCTTAATTGGAATCAGAACTCTACTTCTAGAAAATAAATGAATCAAAGGAAATAATTATGGATGTGGCAAAGATGTAGCTACATGGATAATCCATAATGGCAATTTTTCCATTGGTGAAAAATTGGAAACAACCTATAGGTCTGACAATATGGGATTATTTAAATAAATTATGATTTATCCACTGTAAATCAGAATTGTTCTTACAATTAGGGGCACAACTGAGGTGATGAATTTCAGGTGTGACCAAGCAGTGTGCGTGTGTGTGGGTGTGTGTATGTGTGTATTTTCTTCCAGTCACATTTACTCCACAGGTGCAAGCATAGATAGGTCAAGAGTTGGGCTTAACTTGATCATACTTACCCCCAAACCCCAACCAAGGCCTATTTCTATCTAACTTAAGAGAAACAGAGTGTATTAGAGCACATTGAATGGCTCACTCAAGGAAGACAGAGGAGTAAGGATGGAGCCTACACTGCTAGAAACAGCTTCAAAAACCATTTGTAGAACTGCTCCCGGAGGACAGCACTGCTGACATCTCTCAGCAGTAGTAACTGCTGTCTCCTTGATGCCACTGATACTTGACACTATACTTGATACTGATACTGCTAGAAACATCATCACCGCTGCTTTGGAAAATTAGAAACAGCTTTGACCACTGTGGCAACCAATTCCTGAGAGATTCTAAGTTCTTCCTTAATGACCATGGCTCATTTTTCAAACAGGTGCATCCTTCCAAAACCAACTAGTTTCAGGTAGTTCATGTACTGGGAGAACCAGCGTCATGTCCATGGCTATGAATAATTCTCCACATAACTCAGCATTATCTGTATAAATTATTTAGCTTTTGATTCTCTGAGCCAAATATGAGTGGCACGGCAAGGATGCTCGCCACGCATCGCTCCTCTCCTCCATCCTGCCTGTCTGAAAGGCTGTTTCCTGCAGATATGATTTGTCTGTGCGTGATTCTGCATTTAGTTCAAGTCTTCCCTTGCTCCTTAAGTTTTAGGCCAAGCTGGGTCCAAACAATGGGTTGTTAGAATTCCCCCTTAGTCTAGGTTTAGGCTATCTAATTTGGTGAATGGGCCAAGTTTTTCTGGAATCTTTAGCCATGGACATTACCTCTTGGAAGCCTTCCGCTTTCATTCATGATAGTCACTAAATTTAGCAACACTTTCACATATTTTGCGTAGTTTGTTTGTTTACTACTGTATGTTCCAACACTGTGAAAGCACTTGGAACATATAAGGCACTCAATAACCATTTTAATAAGATTTTATAACATTTTGTATAATTAATGAATAAATTAAATCTCTTCGAGTTTCTTTAGAGATTCTATTTGTAGTTCTCTCTCTCATCGTCTTTATACTTTCATGTGGCTTCCTAGAAGAGGAGGAGGAAACTGGCATCTTTGTTATTTTTAAAACCGTGAAAATAGCCAGTTAATAAATGTTTGTTGAACTGAACTAGTAGATATGCAATAACAACGCTAAATGGCCATCTGTAGGATGTGTCTCGGGGGAACCACATTTGTACCTCTAATTAAAAATTAATGTCATTGGTTACTGAATAATCCATTTTTCTTTACTTGCACTCATCCTTAAGGAGGAAAAGGAAATGGACATCCAATATTCTAAATGTTGAGTGTTACTGACTAGTGAGATTGTGGGGATAAGAAGGTTAAGTCAAAATTTCTCTATTCTACACAAATTTTATTTTGGGGATATATCTTTTATCTAACTATACAACAAAAATTGTCAGATTAAAATCATTATGGAGCAATCTGGAAACTATTTACTCTGCCTCTAGTTTTGTGAAGTCTAATGGGAGCCAGAAGGAAGCAAAGGAAGAAAAACGAGCAAATAAAGCTAGAGACGTCAGTAAGATAGGACTTGCATAGAATTTAGGTAAAATCATAATCATGGTTATGGAATAAATATTCTATGTTAATAACACGTCCATTAAAAAAGATGTCTGATAGAAAACTATCGAAAAATCATGGCTTAGCCATTAGACTAAAAAACACATTGATATTTGGAGATAGTATCATATTTGCCTTCTGCCGGAAGCAAGACAGAAAAACAAATCTCTCAAACTTACACTCCCACTAAGTGGCTCTACTTTTGTTAACATGTGGAATTGTTAAATTTAGTCTTTCTGGTGGGTCTGTAGCAATATTTCATTGTGGTTTTAATTTGCATTTCCTTGATTACTAAAGAAATTGAGCTCCTTTTCATCTGTTTATTTGACTACCTTCTCTTCCGAAGTATTTGTTCAAGACTTGTGTACTTTTCCATTTGGTTATCTTTCTCCTTCTTACTGATGTGTAGGAGTTCTTTGTGTACACCAAATACAAGATCTTTGAAAACAATATGTATTGCAATATCTTCTCCTGCTCTTGGGTTTACTTGTTTGCTTTCTAAATAATATCTTTACTAGGCTGAAGCCCTTAATTTTAACGGACAATTGAAAATATTTTCTTTTAGTATTCTTTCTATATCTACAAAGGAGAAACACACTATTGTTTTCCTTTACACTGCACACAATTCTGTATTCTAGTCACCAGATGTGTGAGGGGTTTTCCCTCACCAGGCAATTCTGCAACACCAGCCGGATGTCCTAGAATTTAGCTCAAATCTGACTTTATCTACTTGGAGATAGCATCATATCCCAGACATTAGGATTCAGTCCTACAAGACTGCCCCTGCTCCCACTGCAGATGCCAATTCCAAGTCCAGGTCATTACCTGTGCTTCTGACCCACTGGCTATAGATCAGAGGTTCCCACAATCCCCTCGTTGGGTTTGGTTAATTTGCTACAGCAGCTCACAGAACTCAGGAAAACATTTTACTTACTACTTATTGATTTATCGTGAAAGGGTAACTCGGGAACAGCCAGATGGAAGAGGAACATAGGGCAAGTCATGTAGGAAGGGTTGTGGAGGTTCCACGATCTCTCTGGGCAGAACACTCTCCCAGCACCTCCATGTGTCCACCAACCCAGAAGCTCACTGAACCCAGTCCGTCTGGTTTTTTATGGAGATTTCATTGCACAGGATGATTGAGTAAATTATTGACCATTATGATTGAACTCCATCTCCAGCATCTCTCCCCTCTTGGGAGGTGGGGGTGGCGTGGGACTGAAAGTTCTAACCCTCTAATCATGTTTGGTTCCTCTGGCAAACAGCTCCCATCCTTAGAGGCTTTCCAAAGTCACCGCAATAACATAAACTCAGGTGCGGTTGAAGAGGGCTTGTTATGAATGACAAAAGATGCTCCTTTCACCTTTATCTCTCTGAAGCCGGTTCAGGAACTAAGGACAAAAACCAACTATTATAATAAAAGATACTGCTACTGCTCTGATCACTTAGGAAATTACAAGGGTTTGGGAAACTATGTGCCAGGAACTGGAGGAAGACTAAATGTATATTTCTTATTATAAACCATAATGTCACAGTATCCTATTTAAGAAATTTTCCCTCCAAGGCCTTTAGTGTCTTATAGCTTTTTCTACAAGCATTATTATTTTGCCTTTTGCATTTAGAAATCTAAATCTACCTGAAATAAATTTTTGTGAATACTATAAATGCTAATTTTTAAAAATACAGATATCTAAATGCTCCAGCAGTGTTTATCAAAGAGAGATATGTGATGTTAGCTTTGTAAACAATCAACTGTCCTTGTATGTGTGGTACTGTTTTTGGGTTCTTTGGTTTTTTGATTTGGTCATTTCATATTTTTTTGCACCAATATCACACATTATTAATAAAGCTTTATAAGTCTGGTTAAAACAAGACAACAGGCCAAAAATGGAGTTGCTTATGCTAAGCCCCACATTACCAAACGGAGACTTAATTACAGTTTCAGCTCTCCCAGAAACGGAATCTTAAACCAGTCAGTCAGGACTTGCCTGATCAGCACTAGGTTAGGTCATCTGCCTGATAGACCCCTGCCATCCCTAAAGGAAAGTAACTTTGCAATAACCAACCCACTTTTTCGCCTAGTTTGTTTTTCTTGTTCCTGCTCCCTTCTGCCTATGACAGTCTTTCATTATGAACAGCTCCTTGGAGATCTTTTCTATCTGCTAGATTGGATGCTGCCTGATTCAAAACGATTTTTGCTCAAATTTAAAAGAAAATCTCTTAAAATTTCAACATGCCTCAGTTTATCTTTTAGCAGTTCTGATGTAAGAAGAGGGAACCGAAGGAGTCTTCCTCCCCTAGCCCCTAGGAGCAACAAGGAACCAGACGTGGTTCCTGTTGGGCCCCCGAGCTCACTGCTGCTGTCTCTCTGCCTCAGGAGGCTGTGGGTAAGTCCTTTTCCGATGCTCCACAGCTTTTGTGTTATGAGCTTTCAGACGTTATTTGAGCATTTCCTTTTCCAGACTGGGTGCAGAAATCAGCCAGAGTAGAAATGGTTCCGACAAAAACTGGACGGGGCCCAGTGTGAGGCCTCAGGTAAGTACAATTTTGTGTTAAGGCAGATCAGGTCAACCTTTCCAAAGATAATCTCGAATTTCAGTGGACACAGTGGAGAATCTTTAACCTAGATAAACTTATCCATTTACCAGGTGCCCTAGAGAAAAAGGGGTCCTAGCCAAGCACTCACTCCAAAGGGTTCAGGGAAAATTATTTTTCCTCCTCCACAGTTTGTGGTGACCAGGACAAGGCCCGCTGGGACACCCCATTCACTCCAGAGCCTGCAGACGGGATCCTGGGAAAACTGGCAGAAGATGGCAAAGGGTAAGAGTTCTTAACACAGTCAGCTCTCCCAGATATCTATCTGTGGTGCCTGGTCCAGAGAGGAAGGTAAAATTTCACATTGTCCCAACCTTTCCAATTTCAGATTGTCAAAAGAAAATATTTTTAAGAATTAGATCTTTGAATTGTGACGTGTGAATTTCCTTTTGAGTTCCCATTGGTTGTCTGTCAATCCTTTCTATCCCAGAGGGAGCTATTGCCTTCTTGTGTGTCTTCTTTTGTGCCCTGAGAACTTGGCTTGGCAACTGTCAGATTGAGAGTCCCAAAAATATGACCAGGTCTTGGGGACCATGGCTCCAAAGTGCACTCTAGACATGGGAGTTATCCTGCTTATAATAATCATAGTAGTCTCTCTCAAAAGCTTTAAATGCACGTTTATAGCTGCTGTCAACCATGCAAATGATCCTAAGAATGTAGCTTTGGAAAAGGAACAAAGAAAATGACACCTTAAAGAATGTGAACCGTGATGCTGTGACCTATGAATGCTGAACAGATTCAGCAAAAATTTCGAGAACTCCAGAGCGGTAGCTGGGGATAGTGCTTATGCCTTAAATGTTTGATCACATCTCTTAGTTAGGCTGAGAGCCTGATCAAAAGGAGGAAATTTTTAAAAACAAGACAATAGGCCCCAAGTGGAGTTGCTTATACTAAGCTTTATGTCACCAAGTGAGACAACTTAATTTTAGTTTCAGCTCCTCCCAGAAATGGAACCTTAAACCAATCATTCAGGTATCACCAAATCAGCACTCATTAGGTAATCTGTTGATAGACCCCAGCCATCCCCTACAGGAAAGTAACCGTGTAATAACCAACCTGCTTTTTTGTTGCCTGGGATATCCTCCTTATTCCTGCTCCCTTCAGCCTATGCAAGTCTTTCATTCTGTGTAGCTACTCAGAGCTCGTTTCTATCTGCTACATTGGATGCCTCCTGATTGGAATTGATCTTTGCTCAAATAAACTCTTATAATTTTAATATGCCTCAGTTTATCTTTTAACAGTCTTAATAACTGTTAAAACAAGTCCTGGATCATTGTTATTAAGAGTACATTGCTTATTTTCAATTCTCTATGAATTTTAGAATATGTTTGTCGTGTTTTGCACAGAAATTTGTTGGGATTTTGCCTGGAGTTACATTGAATTTTAGTACCAATTTCAGTAAAACAGATATCTTTACAATACTGAATCATTCAAACCATGTACATGGTATGACCGTTTATTTACATGCTCTTTAATTTCTATCAATAGTATTTTGTAGTTTTCAGTGAAGAGGACTTGCACATTTTTTGTTAAAGTTATAGTTAGTTATTTGATATTCTTTGACGTTGTCTTAAATAGTACCTGTTGTTGGGTAAACGTTGAATTATACCTACAGAAAAGGGAAAAATTCATAAGTGCACAGCTCTATGGATATTTACAAACCCAACACATTCGTATAACGTGCAAGCAGATCAGAAGTAGAACGTAACAGCACCTCAGAAGCCTCATCAAGCCCCATTCCAGGCACTGTCATGATTTCTAAAACAAAAATTAGTTTTGCCTGTTCTTAAGGTTTACATAAATGGAATAATACAATACGTATTCTTTTGTTCCTGACATCTTTCCCCAGGTCCATTTGTAAGATTTATCCATGCTGTTGTTTGTAGTTATAGTTTATTCATTCTCATTCAAGGATAGTATTCTGTTAAGTGAATATACCACAATTTATTTATCCAAATTACTATTTATGGACATTTAGATTGTCACTCATTTTTAGCCTCTAAGAATAGTGCTGCTATGAACATTGATATTTTTTCCTGGTTTTTAAATTTTTGGCTGTTAAGAATAGTGCTATTCTATGTATCTTTGGCCATGTCTTTTGGTGGATGTATGTGTATTTCTGTTGGATACATACCTAGGAGTAGAATACTGAATCATAGGCCATGCATATATGTACCTTTAGTCCATACTTCCAAACTGTTTTCCAAAGTGCCTATGCCAATTTGCATTCCCACAGCGCACAGAATTTCCAACTGCTCCTCATCCTTGCCAAAACTCAGTATTGAGTGTCTTTTTGATCTTAGCCATTCTGGTGGGTATAAAGTGGTATATCATGGTGGTTTTAATTTGTATTTCCTTAAAGACTAGTAAAATTAAGCAATTTTTTCTTTGCTTCTTTTTCATTTATTTTACTTTATTGTGAAGTCTTTTCAAGTGTGGTAACAATTTTCTCTTTGATTACTTCTTAAATTGATTTGTAAAAGTTCTGTTTCATTTTATTTTTAATTTTTTTATTGAGATAACATTGGTTTATAACATTACATAAATTTCAGGTCTACATCATTATATTTTGACTTCTATGTAGACTACATCGTGTTCACCACCAAAAGTCTAGTTGCCACCCGTCACCATACACACATGCCCCTTTACCCCTTTCACCCTCCCTCCACCCCCTTCTATGCATTCTGAATATGAATTATTTGTTAACTATGTGTTTTACATAGTTAACATAGTTTACATACAAAGAAAAAAAATATCTTTTCCCACCCTTGTTTGTTTTTTCTTTTTTAAGGATTTCTTTTGACAAATAGATTTTTAACTTTGATGTAGCCCAGTTTATCATTTTTAAAAAAATTTCAGGTTATTACTTACTATTTAAGAAATTTATGCCCAGCTCAGGGTTATAAGATATTCCTTAAGTTTTCTTTTAAAAGATTTATTATTTTACCTTTGCTGTTTACTTTTACTCTCCATCTGGAATTAAATCTTATATTTAGTGGGGATTAGTACCACTTATTGCAAAGACCAAACTTTCCACTGCACTGCCTTGTCACTTTCACCGTGATTCAGGTGGCTGCACACGTGTGGTTCTGTTTTTGCCTTCTAGAATCTACTCTTCCCATTTTTTTTCTTTCTGAGATTCAGTCTGGGTATTTTCTTTTAGTTTCTCTTCCAGGTCCCTAATTCCCCTTTCATTTATATCTAATCAACTGCTAAACCCATCTCTGGAGTTCTTCATTTTAATTATTACATTTTTAAATTTCTATAGTTTCATTTTTAAACACCTTTTCTTTAGCTTACAATTCTTTTCTTACATTCTCACTAATCCTATTCATCTCCTTAAACATAGTAAGCAATTTTTATCTAAAATCTGCATCTGACAACTGCAAAAGCTTATTCTGGCACCTGCTATCCAATCTCATTGTGCTTGGTCAATTTACTTTAAGACCTGGACATTACATACGAAAAATAATTAGAAGCCAAGAATGATGTTTGCTTTCTTCAGAGGTGATAAACTTTTCTTTCTCCCAGATGTCTGACTCTAGAAACCTACAATCTCTTTAATCTGATTTTAGATATTGAAGTGATTCAAAGCTGGGATTCCATCTCTGTGAGGGCCAGATAACTTCTTAGTCAACTTCTGTGGAGTGCATATTGTTTACTCATGCTGTACCCACCCTTTTGGATCCACTACCCCAATTTTTCATCCCCATCCCCATGAGATGCTCAATAGTACCACTTAGCTTTCCCAGACTTGCAGCAACTCTTTCAGAATCAGCAAATATAGTAAAGATCAAACACTCCTAACTCTAATCCTACCTGTATATATCTCTATCTTCCTCTTGATCTCAAATTGGATCTTTAATAACTGTTTAGTTCTTCTGAACCTTCAAGCAGATTATTTTGTTCATTTTTTCTAAGTTTTCTAGGGTTTCTTCAATGGGAGGATTGTTTTGAATTAGTCTATAATTGCTGGAAACAAGAATTTTTCTCCAGTACTTTTATAGATATTTTTTCAAACAAACCAAGTTTCTCTCCAAAAATAATCCTGTTGTTATGAGTTCAGGCATTAACAAATATTTCCACCTCGTTAGTTAGAAAGTCTTTCATTGAAGGACGCTCGCTTCTACTTCTGCTTCCTACTAGCTTCTTTCTTAAGATTGTGTGAGATTTTACTTATGATGTAAAACTTTAAGATGCCTTAAGCAGGGAAAATGTACAAAATTTGACTCTGCAAATGGAAAGTGTAGGTGGTCTTGCACAGAAGGTAGCAGAAAGTAGGTCCTAGAAATGTTTGAGGTGATGGCATAGATCACACATTCATAGGAATGCTTTGGGGTTTCAGAACAAGAATCAGGAACAACTATGTCATACATATTTCAGGCCTGGATGAGATAGAGGGAAAAAGAAGAGACTGCCCTTGCTGTGCACCCGGAATGTTTTGTGGGGATAATAGGCAGAGGTGGGGAACTGTTGGAATGGTTAATCAGAATTCTGCCTGTGTGTTTTAGTCCTAGGTGGTGGCTTTTCCCATTAGTTAGGAAACTTACGGTTAAATCCAGCAACAAATAAAATAATCTTCCCAGAGCAGTTTGCATTTTAAGGCTGCTGATTCCCTCAGCTGTTGGAGGTTAGCCTAAGAAAGGGGGTCATAGGAGGTGGGAGGGCTCAGAAAGTGGAGTAACAAAGAGCATTAATGAGCCCTGTGGTACTCTGTGGACATCTAGAAGTAACTGTGGGGACGGAAGGGATTATGGTGGGGAGGGCTCAGCCATACCTGTTGATTTTGTTGCCATAAAAGGGATACCAACATCTGTTCTATTATCCTTTGCTAAGCTTGTGGGCTAGGACAAACCTGTTAACAATAATGCAAAAGGATAAGTATTATAAAAAGAGGTAAATGGTAAGCTCCAATGAGAGTAGGGAGGTCACGCCTGATTTTGTTTATAAATGGACCACGTGCCCAGTGTAGCAGGTCCAAGGAAAGAAGAAAGGAAGGAAGGAGCAAAGGAAAATTTGTGTGTGTGTTCAAGAGTTCCACTAATTTTATTAAAGCATCTGATCTAAACATTTATTACTGTAAAAAGACAAAAGAAAAGAGAATCCATGAATTGCAGGTCTTTATTCTTGCTCAAGGATTTAGTCCAATTAAGTGTGTTTGCCTATTACTAATAGAGGGCTTTTTCCAAGGCAGCTATTCTATGACTTCAGGGTCACTGTGTGGCACTTTTCCGGTCAAAGTAATAAATTACTAATTTGTATTGTTTCAAGTTATATAATAAAAGCAGTATTTCAGAGCATCATTTTCTCTTCCTTACTTTGAAACATAGGCCTCTCGGGTATCTAATGAGTGTTTTATACAAATATTTGAGCAGACTTGAGGGTCCCAATATACTCCACCTTTCTTGCTTCCTCCCCTTATCCCCCACCCTGCCCACACACAGACACATACCTTCCCTTCTACACCCTACCATTATGCTTTCTGGAAATTATATGGCTTTCTATCTGAGTGAGAATGCAAAACAGGCTCCAAACATTCCAGAAGTTTTATAAGCTCTGCCATCTGCACATCTGGTATGTAAGATGCCTTGTAGTGCTCTTTAATCAATGACACAGATATCTGTGCTGTGGGCGCTTGTCAGAGAGTCACACCACAAATTAAGTGCAAATAACCAGGTCTTGTCAAAATTTACTTGGCGCATGGGATGATTTAAAGACACAAGCTCGCCAGCCACTGTTACATAGTCTCCAAGCTCTGACTTACGTTAAGAAATATAATCAGGACACAACATTGCTGAGTAATGCCATTCATCTTCTTGAAGTTAAAGTTGGACTATGTGTAATAAAAGAAAAATTCATCTTAACAAAGATTCTTTGTTGTTGTTGGCAGTTTCCCAAAAATATATAATATACATGTTTTTTTCTTTATTAAGACAATTTTTTTAGAACTGTTTTAGGTTCATAACAAAACCGAGGGGAAGGTACACAGATTTCCCATGTACACCCTGCCCACACACGTGCACAGCCCCTCCATTTTCAACGTCACCCACCAGAGTGGTACTTCTGTTGCAACTGATGAACCAACATTTCCACAGCATAGTCACCCAAAGTCCATAGTTTACACTTTGGTTTACTCTTGGTGCTGTACATTCCTTGGGTTTGGACAAATGTATAATGACAGATATCTATCATTGTGGTATCATACAGAGTATTTTCAGTGCCCTAAAAATCCTCTGTGTTCTGCCTATTCATCCCTCCCCAACCCCCCAACCCCTGGCAACCACTGATCTTCTTACTGTCTCCATAATTTTGCCTTTCCCAGAATTTCATACAGTTAGAATTACATAGTACGTAGCCTTTTCAGACTGGCTTCTTGCACTTAGTAATATGCATTGCAAGTTCCTCCATGTCCTTTCATGGCTTGATAGATCATTTCTTTTCAGTGCAGAATAGTATTCCATTGTCTGCATGTACCATAGTTTAGTTATTCATTCAGCTATTGAAGGACATCTTGGTTGCTTCCATGTTTTGGCAATTATGAAGAAAACTGCTATAAACATCCATGGGCAAGTTTTTGTGTGAACCTAAGTTTTCAACTCCTTTGCGTAAATACCAAGAAGCACTATTGTTGGATCATATGGTCAGAGCATGTTTAGTTTTATGAGAAACCACCAAACTGTCCGAAATGGCTGTACCCTTTTGTATTCTCAGTAGCAATGAGTGAGAGTTTCTGTTGTTCTATGTCCTCGCCAGCATTTGGTGGTGTTAGTTTTCTGGATTTTGGCCATTCTAATAAGTGTGTAGTGACATCTCATTGTTTTAATTTGCATTTGCCTGATGACATATGATGTGAAGCATCTTTCCATACACTTATTTGTCATCTCTATATCATCTTTGGTGAGGTGTCTGTCAAGGTCTTTGGCCCACTTTTTAATTAAGTTGTTCCTTTTCTTGTGGTTGAGTTTTAAGAGTTCTTTATATATTTTTGGGTAACAATCTTTTATCAAATATGTCTTTTGTAAATACTTTCTCTCAGTCCATGATTTTTCTTCTCATTCTCTTGACATTGTCTTTGTAGACCAAAAGTTTTTAATTTTAATGATGTCTAGCTTATCAATTATTTCTTTCATGCATTGTGCCTTTGGTGTTGTATCTAAAAAGTTACCGTCATACACAAGGTCATCTAGGTTTTGTCCTATGTTATCTTCTAGGTGTTTTAAAGTTTTGCATTTTACATTTATGTCTGTGATTCATTTTAAGTTAATTTTTGTAAGAGTGTAGGGTCTGTGTCTAGCTTAATTTTTTGCTTGTGGATATACAGTGTTAACAAAGATTTTTTAATCTTTTGGAGAGCTGTGTTTTCACTTATTGTCCAATTATCATGTAAAAACCTTTATATGATGATCTATGAGATAAATTCATCCTAGAAATCAGAATAAAATATATAATCTTTTCAAATGACTTTACCATGCTTTATTTAGTGGACAACTAAATTATTTAATTCTTTTTTTCCCTTGGTTGTCAGGAAGCTCAGAGAATAATTTAGTACTATATTTTCATTTAGCACAATTTAACTGATGGATAATGAACAACAAAAAAAGGAAGATATTATGCCGGGTGCTGCAGGGGAGACAGAGTAAATGGCCAGGTCCATGCTTTGGCTAAGATTACTGTCCAGCATACTTGTCAGGGGGAGAAAAGAAGCTAAAGTAAGGGAACAAACAGGGCTTGGTAGGATAACACTATTGATGGTTCCTAAAGACTGAATTAAGAGGAGGCCAAGAAGGAAAAGCCAGCCGTAATGGTCTAGTGGTTAAGATTCGGCGATGACATGGTCATGGCCTGGGTTCATTTCCTATCAGGGAACCACACCACCTGTATGTTTGTTGTCATCCTGTGGCGGCTGCATGTTGCTGCGATACTGAAAGCTATGCTGCTAATATTCCAAACTCCAACAGGGTCACCCAGGGTGGACAGGTTTCAGCAGAGCTTCCAGACTAGACAGACTTGGAAGAAGGACCTGGCCACCCACTTCTGAAAAAATTGGCCATGAAAACCTTATGAATAGCAGCAGAGCACTGTCTAATATAGCACTGGAAGGTGAGAGGGTGGTGCAAAATAACTCACGCAGGGTTCTGCTCTGCTGTACACAGGGTGGGTCGGAGTTGGAATTGACTCCATGGCATCAACTACAACAAGGAGGAAAAGGAAACATCTAGATCTAGGACTTTGCAATCTCTATGAAGAGGATTAGCATTTTTGCTTGGCTTTTATTGAAGGTTTGGAGAGGAGGAAAAACTATTTCACATAGAAGAAAAGTAAATGAGCTATATAGGAGTTATTAAATGGTCTTGTTTGGAGCAAAGAACGTATGATATTGTGAAGTGTGAAATAAGCACGGAAAAGTAGGTATTTCTGTATATGGTGTATGGCTTTGAAAGCCATGGTGAAGAATTTTAGTTATTAATTTATATCATTCATTTTCTTATCTTCCTGTGAGATGTATTCTGTAAGTTAATTTAGAAATTTTTAATAATTGTGTTTCCTCTGATTTTTAATAATGTAAGTTGCCTTAAATTCATTTTGGTGGCAGCAAAAAATAAACAATACAATGTATAAACTTTTGTAAGAAAAAAGAAACTCCAATAACATTAATTTTTAAAATATTATTTGGAACAGCTATCTGCTGTAGAATAGAAAAGGAATAAAATGACAACTAAATTTGTCTAGTGTCTCTATAAGCAAGGCAATATGCAAAGTATTTTTCCATATTTTATTTATTCATCATAAAAATCTGGTAATAGGCATTTTTATCTCAATTTTATAGGTGACATTCTGAAGCCCAGATAAATTAAATGACTTTCCCAGAGACTCACAGCTCATAAGTGCTCAAATTCAGATTGGAAGGCAGAGCTCTAAAGCTCATTTTCTTCCCATGACACTGTGCCATAACGAATATAACTTAGTGATCAATTCACCCTAATTTTCACATTTCAGCTGATTGTTCTGACAAAAACTTGATGTACTCTCTTATAAATGTAACTTCATTAATACACATTCAGATTTTAAATAAATACATAAAACAAAATAAACTGGCAGAGAGGAAAATCTGAACATGGAATCCATTTTTGTTTTGTCCACAAGAATGTTTAATATAGATATAATTTGTCAACAAAGTCAGCTGGTGCAAAATGGAAACTGAGAGGATGGTTGTATTTGCTATTTTATTTTTCAAAATTTGTGAGACATTTCATTTTCCAAATAGAAGCTGTATAGGTACAGTTTCTCTACCTATACCTATACCTATACCTATTAAGGCTGTTTCGTAATTGTTCTCTACAAATGTTGATTGACTACAGTCATCCTAGAAGTAATAGCCAAACAGCCCAATCTTGTTGGCTAAGATATCCTAGCATTTAACAAATTCCAGACATCAGGGACGCATACCTAGAAAGACGTGAAAATCCAAGGCTCTTTGGGCTTCAGAGGAAAAAGATTGACTCTGTTTCTAAAGCTTCTTTCTGTTCACCAAAACAAAGTAAGGTCATTGACGTTAGTTCTTCCCAGGGTTCATACCTCTGACTCGAAAAAAGAATTAATCTCTCTCAATGTAGTATATATACCATGACTGAAACACTCAATTCCTTCTTCTGTATATTTATTCACATTTTAGGGTAGAGTGAAATGATACATACGCTATAAGAAGTGATAGACTGAAGGAACCCAGCCATCCTCCATCATTTTCCAGTTCAACACCTTCAACAGCTGTCAATTACTACGGAATAAAGCTCAACTCCTTACCATGACATTTACCATTCTGCATGTTTTGTCTCCATCTGGTTATTCTAATATTATCTCCACTACAATTTTTCACGTACCCAGCACACCAACTAAATGGAAATATTTGACATTTCCCAAAACATCCCTGTATCTTTAGGGCATATCATTATAAACAAGACCAGCTGGGCCCCTACTCCCATGGAACTTAACTTTTCATCTCTCAGATATACAAAGCAGGTTTTGCAGGGCTTTACCAGTCTGTGTATATAAAACGGACCACACTAGTAGCAATAATAATCATATCACCCATCCCTGAACTGGCAGACTGTTGCAATCCATTCAAAGTCCCCCCCAGTTCTATCTGAGGAGTTCCAGAATGTTCTCACTTGACCTCACAAACTGTCATCTTTGCTCTCACATGTCATCGACCATATTCTGTTTTGGCATCTGTTGTTGACTCCCCCAAAGTTGTAAATCATTCATATGCCAAAACAGCACTGTATTTCCCAGAATCCTCTGTGGCTCAAAAAGAAACAAGATAACATCCCTATTCCTCTATGTCACACTTTTCCACCGAGGCATGAAAGTACGTGGCTTGCAAACACACGTCTCATAGAATCCCTCGTAAAATACAGCTTCTTCCTTTCCTGCTCGTAGCTCCTGTCTCCATATAGCTGAGGTGATTATCTTTTAATAATAAGTAATGAAGATATTTCCACAAGAAACATACATTTCTGATTTTTTTTTTTTGGACAATGTTAGACAGAGATATTTTCCTTAAAGTTATTTTATGTTTTGGTTACGAGTGGTCTGTTTATCTTTTAAATCTAGTATGTTCATGTTTGAGGCAAATTATTTCATTTTTCTTAACTAATTTGTGGACAGTTGTAAGAGAAGGAAAACCACAAAGACTTCTTTAGTAGTAAGAGGATTTAGTAGAAAACGTATGAAGTCATTTGAATATAGTAGGCTCTTAATAAAGTAAAATAGTCACTGGATTCTTTTTAAAGTCCATGGGGCCAATCTTGGAGACCAGTCTTTGGAACAGAGTCCATGCTGCTCTTCTCAGCCCCTTCCTCCTCCATCTTCACCTGATACAGTGTGAGAGCCTGCGTCGGCTCCTTCCTGCCCCCTAGGCCCCTACACTTCAAGTCAAGCGGTGCCAAATAAGTTCTGCTGATTCATTCTGATTGTCCAAGGGAGTCCAAAATGCAGCAGTGAGCAGAGGCTAGGCCATAGCTGGGACTCTTATTTCAGTTTTCTACACACATAACTTTTCATCTTTTCTAGTTTTAGCTTCTTTAGAAGAAAGAACCGGGTTTTGCTCATCACTGTAACTCCTAGGACTCCTTACACAGAGTACACACTTGAAAAATGATTGTTGAGCTGACTCCTTTTGGCCATATTATACTCACTAACTCCAATTATCCTAAATTAAACATTACCGTATATATTTTATATCTAACCTCAAGTCACTTAGAAAGGCGTATAAACTCATAAATAATTCCAAAACATAAAACTGATTATTTTTTGTTTTATAGTGATTTTCCCACTCTTTAGTCAGATGTATGATGTTGTATGGGCACTGCCTTTAAAGCAGCTGTTGAAAGCACTTGGATTTTGTTACAAGGCCATCTGATAGAAAAACAATCATATTAGTGTAACTCACGTGATATTGGACAAGGAATGATTAAACCATCAGTTCCCTGGGGCCACTTCTGAGCTACTGCTGCTGGAGGGATACAAAGAAAATATTACAGTGGTTGCATTTTGCACAATGGGGGGATTCATTTTTGGTGGGAACTCTTCCAAGCAAATTAGATTTAAAACAGCATTCTCATCAGAAATAATAAACCTGAAAGAGAATGCAGGCAGCGAAGGAAACTGAGACTCAGAATTCTCAGAGAAGCAGGCAACTGAAGCCTCAGTCTTTGCAACATTTTGCAGAATGTGTTGGAAAGAAGCAAACTTTCCAGCAGAAATCAAAACATACAACTTTTGCACTTAAAGCTGGTACTTTGAGACTAAGCATTAAAAAGAATTCAGCTTAGTAAGAGATATCCTGAATCAACAAGTAGACATCCCAAGAAAGATGTAAGTTGGAACAAAGTAAGCTTCATTCACAGGAAAATTCTCCCAACTTAAAAGAAAATATTCATAGCCACTCAGGTCACATGTTACACCTCCTCTACTCACTAAAGAGGGAATGGAGATTGGTCTCAGAAAATAAGGCATGTATTTTAGAGTATTCCATAGATATTCCCTACTATAGTGTGTGAGTTTATGTTTTCTTAACGATTGCTTTTGTTGCCTGCATAAAGCTCTAAGCTGATAAACACCTCCGGTTATTATTGTAAATATATAACAGACTGGATGGAATTATGGAAATTTTTAGAGTCAATATTAGTGTGGGTGGAGTTAAACAGTGTCACTTAAAGAATTCTGTCTGAATGAGGCTACTTTCTCTCTGAGTGTGACATATTTTAAATGAATATAGGCCAGAAAACATTGTTTTGCAAAAAGTCTGAAGAAATAGCAAATGTAAAATTATTCCATAAAGCCAAAAAGAGAAGAGTTACATAAGATGTAACCCAGAGAAAGAAAGTCTGGGAGGGAGGCGAAAAATGAGTCCTCCTCTTGGCTCCTCTCTAGTTGGTTCTTTGACCTTGGTTAAATGCCTAAACTCAGAGCAAATCCTTGTTTTCCCTTTACACGTCAGAACGAGCCACTACCGAGAGACTGTAGAGGCCCTTTGTCACCTTAAAAGCCATACTGCAGACCTTTTTTGGTTGTCATTGGCACCAGGGGACCAAGTCTTCCCCATTCTCTGGACTCAGGTGGGTGTGTAACTGATCCATACACTGTTGTGAGAACTGAGCTAATTCACTAAGCTGCTCTTGACTTATACTGTCTTACCTTCATCCCCTACCGAGTACCATTCCCACATGAGGTTAACTAGGCAAGATGCACCTTTAAAAGTCAAACAAAAAATTATTGTCTTTACATAGCACCTCTGAGCCTTTAGCTCATCTCCGGTTGCCTGATTTAAACTTGTTAAAAAGCATTTCAGATGGAAACAAGCTGGTAGCACTTTGAAAAGGACAATTGTTGAAATGATAATTCATGATTCTAAGAATATGGAATTAGCAGTGGTTCCCAAATGGATAAACAAGTATTATCTAAAAAGAAATTTTTTTGCTTGCACATTAAAATGTATTCAGCTGTATGCTATGTAAAAACAATTTTCTTTTCTAAAATAAAGCTTCATTTCTTTTCCAAAAGTAGACCCTGGATACCAACACATCTGGATATTTTATCTATAAAACTAAAAGTTAAGCATCTGGATATTTTAAAATATCCGTCTGTGGGTATTTAAATTTGAGGGCTTTCAAGAAAAATTAAAAGCTTTTGGCATAGAATTATAGAATCAATAGCACATCTAAGGAAGAACAGACTAAAAGATTACCTAATTTAGATATTATTTGATATTATAGATGAGAGAACACAGGTCCAGAAAAAAAATATATTCTAATGTCCTTCCTTAAAGTGTATTTACCCCAAATACCTCAAAGGTGTTGGTCTTTTGACTTACCACACATTAAAAAAAACAATCTTTTAACATAATAATAGCATTTTATTTCAAAAAACATTTGTTGTGTAACCTCAACTAACTGGAGCAGAATTGAGAATCAATAATTTAGAAACCTGGAGTCAAAAGGTACAAAATTCCAATTATAAAATAAATATGTCATGGGGATGTAATGTACAGCATGACAACTATATTTAATAATATTTTATTGTATATTTGAAAGTTGCTAAAAGAGTAGATCTTAAAAGTTCTCATCATAAGAGAAAAAAAATGTTACTATGTATGGTGATGGATGTTAACTAGACTTATTGTGGTGATCATTTTGCAATATATACAAATATCAAATCATTATATTGTACACCTGATACTCATATGACTTTATGTCAACTATACCTCTATAAACAAAAGTAGCACAAAGGATCCTTAATGAATCAAAATTAGCTCATTAAATTTTGACACTAAATCTTCTTCACTTTATCCATAGGTGATCCCTCGGTCTCCCCCTCAAGAAATGTTTAGGATTGTTTCAGGCCCAGTTACAATAATCTTACTTCTCATGTTTTGCAAATCATATTAAATTCAAAACAACAAATACAAAAAGATTAATTAAGCACATATTATGAGACAGGCATGCAGTGAGTATGTAGACGTGATTAAAACAGCTATTACTCCTGCTTCCGTGGAGCTTACAGCCTGGGAGAGGAATAGAGAGCACTTGGAGCAAGCACGCTGACAGGAAGAAGAGTATCTGCAGAGTGACAGGACGAACAAGAACAGAAAAGTCTAGAAAAGTAAATGCAAGATCTCACATAGCGTCATTTTCTGGGCTCTTTTAGCTTAAGGTCACACTGTCCTGTGCATGTTAGGAGTTCTTGAGCACATCTTCCCAATGCAATATTTTGTAGTATTTGATGTTCTAAATGATGGACCTGGCCATCAAGAAAATACTCAATAAACTCTATCTGAAAAGGCAGGAAAATCTGGGCACATTGTAAACATCTCCAACAGGGATCTCATCTTGAGCCAGATCTGTGTCTAATGATGGAGATTCAAGGATATTTGGTTACGTCTGGGGAATGTTTGAGGGATCTCACAATGTCAACTCGCTAGAAGGGATCTCATGTAAGGGAGTTCAAAACAAACAAAGATGTAGCCAGGTACAACAAATTGACCCAATAATAAGCCTCACCTGGCAACTCAGGTACCAACTCTCATGTCACATCTGTACATATTCCATTGCTTGAAGCAAGTCACATAACCACTTCTAACCTCAAGAAGTGGGAAAGTACAACACTACCTTATCCCAGAAAGAGGACAATCAAAGTTTTGGTGAATATCAGTGCTTTGCCAGAAAAAATTCTAAGTGTTAATACAGTGTGAATACGGATAGAAATCCTCATGTAGTGGTTGGACAGGTGCTGTTATTCTGCAGGACATCCTGAAAGTACATAGTTAAGGGAGGTGTGTGCATACTCTATTGTTCAGCAATTCTTCTAGGTATATAACTCAAACAAATCCACACACAGGACCATAAGGAGACATGATCCCTCCCGTAAATTGCAGCGTTATTTGAGATGATGATGAGTTGTCTACAATCTGGGTGTTCATCACTGGAAGTAGACAGGCAAAATGCTGTGGTTACACATGCTGGAGTACCATGCAACAGTCAGAAACAACAGACAAGGTGTACATACAGCAAACATGAAAGCATAGTGACAAGAAAAAAAGTAGTTGTAATATATGGGACAATATGATATTCATTCAAAGCAACAATATACATTTTAAAAGCATAGTTACAAGACCAAAGGATATGCATTAAACACATTAGAATTATTGACTATGAAGAGAAGAGGGAATAGAAGTGAGTAATGGAGATAAAGGAGTATATAGAGAAATGAATAAATTCGAGAGGGACGTGGTGCCGATCAATGATGAAAATGATGAACTCAGTGACCTGGACCTAAGATCCAATAAAACAAAACAAACAAATAAAACTTGAGGGAGCTATTTCAACTAAGCAGTAAACAATCGCAACCCAAACATCATTGTTTTAGGGTTCCGCACTCTGTCATAGGATACACTGTGGCTTTGGCACAATGAATACTCAGGCAACTATTGGTGAGCCCCCAGAAGAGCAGCAGGAAAGATTTTAATATTCAAAAGAGCAGCTTGGAATACCGGTGGGACCCCCAGAACCTAGTGGAGTGGCAGCATCTGGCAAGGGCTGGGGCGAAGGAGAGGGGAGAAGGCAAAGTCCATTTTGTGCTGTAGGGGCAACGGCACAGTGGTGTTGCCATCTGGCAAAATCATTGGAGCCCAGTGGAGAAGGGTCAGAGGCCATGCGTCCAGTGAAGAAGTAGCTCCAGGGGCAGGAGAGAACTGGATCTTCCAATAGAGGTCAAGGGAGAATGCAGGGGAGCAGTGTGAATGCTGTGTTAAATCCTTCTGGAGATGCTTAGAAATAATTGGCAACAACTACAGGAGTGGAGGTGGGACATGAGCAGAAGGGGTTAAAGGAGTCTGTAAAACTCACATATCTCTAGCCTCACTGACTTGGGGATATTTGGGTTACAAACTGTTAAAAAAAAAACGTTAATGTATAAATGAATATACTTCAGGTAACCAGAAAATCCTCTTACATAAAATTCCTCATCTTAGGAGGATGTTCTGAGTATAGATGCAATTGGGTAAATTTTTCAATTAATTCATCCTAATCTTTTCAATGAGATGTGTGGCCCTTACAAGAGAAACCCTAGCAATCAGTTTGTTGGAGAGTACAATAGTGGGAGAGGAAGGGTTGAGTCTTTTCCTGAGAAAGTAAATATATGCAAACTAGGTGTCTGTCTCCAGATTAGCACGTCAGAAGAGAAAAAGGGAGAGACATCAAGCAGCACTGTAAGAAAAGATGATTGGATTATCCATTCTGTATGTTAAAGGGAATTAAGAAGGGATCTCAAATCACACTGAGGCTGAAATCTTCAGTGACAAGAAGAATAGATCCACCATTAACACTAAGATAGAAACAAAGAAGAGAGGATGATTGGAGACAAATATAATTTCAGTTTTTGAAAAAAGATCTTATTATCTGAGGCTCAGAACATCCATAAATTGAGGAGAAAATTGAAAACACAAGGGAGAGATGTCAAAAGGGAAAGGTATTACTTTGAAATGATGAGCTCCACTCCTTGGATACTCTCTGATGCCACAGATTCTGATATTAGAAAGTTGGGGGAAAACGCCTCCAATATGCCAAATATGTAATATACTCCTCTACAAATTCAGTATTACAGGATCTAATTTATATAGAGTAGTAGTAGTGAAATAATGGAAGGAGAATGAGATATGGAACAGAAGACAGATTTCAGCATAGGCCACCCTTTGAATGTCATTTGGCAAAGAACTTTGCCTCTGACCTTCAATTTTCTGGGCTATAAAATGGAAATAATGATATTCACTATATATTCCAGAGTTGTTAACTACTCAAATAAAATCACATATTTTAAAATGCTGTCTCAGTGGAAATGTGATATAAAACATTACTTATTGATATTACTCTAAAATATTCTTATAGTATTTCTTTTTCTATTAACTGTGTTTAGTGAGACAGGCAAATCATAGGAATGACAACAGCATAGCCCTGAGAACATTCAATAAGCCAAATCTTAGAAAATATACTATAATTGATGTTACCTATAACTGTTACAACAATTGTCTCTGTTAAAGAGATCATTGGGAAGAAGAGAAAGGTAAAGTTGGAAAAATGTTTACACCAGGCATCCATAGACAAATAAGAGATGAAATGTTATGATTCTGGGGCCAAAATATAATCATTAAAGGGAGCTATAAAAATTTTTTTACAAAATCTGAGAAGTATTTACTTTTGGGCTTTTCACACTGAACTTTAAAATCATGTTGACACTTAAAGTTGAACATTTACATCTCAATAGATTTTTGTATATTCTTGGCATGGAGGAAAGCATCATATTTTAAAAATGCATATGTTTGCTCAAGTCGCACTTTTTTTTTAACCAGACCATATGTTAGGTAATCGCTGTGTCCCAGGATGAAAATCAGTAGAACAAGTGGTTTTGACAACCTCAAACGACAGAATTAACTACATTGCTAATCTGGCAGATTATATGGAAATTGATAATAATAATTATTATAGTTATAATAGTTATTATTAATAACAGAAATTTAATTAAAGCTAGTTGAATTGGTTAACATATTAATTACACATTTCAAGGAAAAAAAGATGTGACTGAAACTTCTTGACCCATTGCATTAACCCATTGCATTCCACCTACATAAGATTCTCATTACGGTCCACAAGGTCCTGTTGGGTCTCATCTCTACACTTTCCCAATTCCCATCACACATCAATGTCCAACCATAATGGCCTTCTCTCTGTCCTCTTTGAGAACTGTACTCTTTTTTGCTTTCCAGAGACTTCAAGCCCTGTTTTGCTGTTGCCACAGCTGCTGAAGCTTCAGACCAAATCCCAGCAACCCTGGACCAAGAAATGATTCTCAACCGTCTCTGACCTCGGCCAACAGCATGGCTTGCTTTAATTTATGCACCACTGTGATTTTTTGTCATGGGGAGCTCCCTGGTGATTCTTCATCCACCCATCAAAGCCCAGTTTCTCCAAACATGAAGTAAATTGGGCCAGGAATCTCTCTGAATATGGACATCATTATAGTCATCATTACTGCCCTTCTACCTGTAGGTTGTCACATTAGAGAAATTGCAGAATTGATTTTTTAAAATTTTTTGACATAAAAGGCGTGTATGTCCTTTGATTTTGAGAGGCTGAGCTCATCATATTTAAAAGTGCCTGGGGCTGGCCCCATGGCCTACTGGTTGAGTTCAGCATGCTCCACCTTGGCGGCCCGGGTTCTGTTCCCCAGGTATGGACCTATACCACTCGTTGGCAGCCATGCTGTGGAGGTGACCCACATACAAAATAGAGGAAGACTGACACAGATGTTAGCTCAGGGCGAATCTTCCTCAAGCAAAAGGAGGAAGATTGGCAACAGACGTTAGTTCTGGGTGAATCTTCCTCAGCAAAAAACAAACAAACAAACAAAAGCGCTTGAGGTTCAGGCGTGCCCTCTTCTCGACTCCTGCTCACCTGCATAGTCACTCTGTCTAGGCTAGCAGAGACAACATGTGTGGCAGGAGTAGCACAGAGCAGGAGAACAATAAGTTAAACTCCCTCCGTGGGAAAATAAAAACTTATTGTAAAAGTCTGAACCCCAATTCTTTAACATAGAAAATATTCAGAGCACACATTGGGCATTTGATTAATATTTTTAGGAGGTAAGCAGGGCTTTAGTGGGGAAAGACCTGGCCTGGGCATTAGAACACCTGGTTGTAAATCTTGGTCCTACCACTCCTTGGCTAAAAGTCATTTCATCCAGAGTCACAAAACATCAGCTTGCTTCCTTATTATGAAACGGCCATAATGGTACCTTCCTAGCCCACCTTCCAGAGGGTAGTAAAGTTCAAATGAAATAGCCTAAGCGAGTGGGGCAAGAATATGATTCCCATATTATTGTTTGATTTTATGTAGTAAACTCTTTTATTATAGGCAGTGTTTCCCAAAACATGTTCTGCAGAATACAAGTTTTGTAAGAAAAGTAATGGAAGTCGTTTTTGTAAGGAGTTTTGTGTTCAAATACATTTGGAAAATTCTGGGTTATACAAAGTTAACCCCTTACCTTAAGACTCCTCAGAGCCTCTAATGGGTTAAAGTAGATCTCTAGAAAGGGAGAATTTGATTTAAGACTTTCCCAAATTTATTTAACCTCATACCTTTTATCTTCCAGGGTTAGTATTATGCCGAACACATTTTGGACAATGTAGCTCTTTGGAGAATGGATAAATCCTGTGTTGAGGTTTGGATTCTCAGATAAAGTTTTTTCTATTCATTACAGTAATGGCTGTCACATATTGAGTATTTTCTATGTGCCAAGAACTGAGCTAAAAGTTTTAAACCTTTTAACATGATTTAAACCATTTGAGAAGCATTTGAATTGCATGCCTTGTCACCATTTTTTAACTGAGGGAAATGAAGTTCAGAGAGGTTACGTAACCTACCAAACTAATGAATCACAAGGTCAAGATTCAAATCCAAACCAAGGTCACACCCTTGTTCACTGCTGAGCATTGAATGACGGATGAATGAGCCACGTGATCATAAGTGAGACGTATTTTTTTCCCAGTTTTATTGAGATATAGTTGACATACGTCACTGTGCAAGTTTAAGGTATACAGCGTGAAGGTTTGACTTACATGCATTGTGAAATGATTTGCACAGTAAGTTTAGTTAGCATCCATCATCTCACATAGATACAATAAAGATAAAAAGCAAAATAAGAAAAACAAATTTTTTCTTTGTGATGAGAACTCTTAGCATCTACTTTCTTAACAACTTTCATATATCATACAGCAGGGCTAGCTAGAGCCATCATGTTGTACATTATATCTCTGGTCCTTATTTATCTTATAACTGGAAGTTTGTACCTTTTGATCACTTTCCTCCAATTCCCGAGACGTATTTTAAACAGCACAAAGCTATTCTGTGGAAATTGATGATTCTCTTTCTCTGGCAGTCTAGCTCCTCTGAGCTTCCACGAAGAGAAGAGAAGCGTCCATCCCATCGATCAGACGATGATCAGATCGTGGACGGTGCCTGAGCCCATTCAAGACCATTTCTGTGGCATTTTCTGCTCTACACCCAGAATTGGACCAGTCTGGTCCTCAAGCCAGACCTAGCCTTCCTCTTCTCCATATTGCTTTGCCTCTCAATGTAATAAGCAGGCTGGAGCAGAGCCCGCCTTCTTAAGGTAGGCCTGCCTTGATCTTTCTCTCTCTGTTCCATCTTTTATACTCTTGTAATCAGGATGAGCAGGTAGGCTGCTGTCTGTACCACAGAGGGGCAGGGCACAGGACAGGAGAATCTCAGAGAGGCCTCAAGCCTATGCCGAGTGTTCCAATACAGTTCTCACCAGAGTTCAGAATTGTAGAACTATGTTTGCTTTTCAATTTTAATATTCTTCTTCAGCATGAAATTCCATGCAACAAAGTCAAAAGTAGGACCCTATTTGATGAGTAAATGCAGCATCATCAAAGTACAACGAAAAACAACAGAACTTCGAAAAGAGGATATTGAGATAAAGATCAAGTTTTAAGAATGTATAGGTAACTCAACTCAATAATGACTTGATACAAAATTTTACGATTTCAGCATTATTTGGACCTATTTTTTTTAATACATATAAAGTGGTCTAATTTTATTTCATCTAAACCAATTTGATTATTTCTACAGTAAATTGTTTAAGGAAATCGGTGTGACCTATAAAACAAGATGAGTTAATATTTCAAATCTCCTAAAACATGCCAAACTTATCTATCTTTGATCTAGTCATAAAATCAAAAGTTTATAATCCAGTTATGTAAGAAAAACATTGAGTACAGAATTATTCTAGTACCAAGGTTGATCCACTCCTGTCAAATAGCTTTGATCAGCAGTTTTCATATTTTTAAAAATGAAAAATACTCTCTTCAAATAACATTTTACAATGAGCTCAATATGTTAAGCACAAAGAAACAGAACCCGTCTGTGAGAGGCAAGAGAAGAAGTCTGGAAAAGCTGTCTGCTAAGGACTTTCCTTTACCAACTTTTGTAGACCCTGAGGTCTGAAAAGAATCCCTAGGAATTTATAGAGCACTGCCCATGAACCATTGGTCCAGATAATACTTCAGACAAAAATTGAAGAAAGGTGATTTTTCTCTGTTATTTAAGTTGGCAGGTAATCCAAAGCACATGCATAAAGCTATGAAATAAAGAAAGAAGAAAGAATTTTATAGCTGGAAGGGACCTTGATAATCATAAGTCCCATGTCCACCCATTTTATGAATGAGGAAATAGGCCCGGAGAATTTAATCAACAGCCAATATCACACAGCTAAATAGTGGCAGAGTCAGGAATAAAATTCCTGCCTTCTGACACAGTCTGGTGATCTCCTAATACATTCCATGGACCCGCACAAGTCATGTGGAGGCAGCAGATTTTTTCTAAAATGCTTTAACATAAGAAAGAATGTATATAATATACTAAGAATTTATCAGACAGGCCCTTCAATTTGAGATATAAGGATAACGTCTTCAGTGAACCAACACAATTGTCAATGTGTATTTATGTATCTTGAAGTTTCCTTCTGGTGTTCTGCACAGAAAAGCCCCAAGACGCTAACTACATGTTTACCTCACCTCTACTCTAGTGGGGAAGACACTGCCCAGTTGAACACTTTTGTCATTAGTTCTTTCACCATCCAGAACACTGATGCTGAATAACTGCCCAGAGATGATCCTTCAGCAGTTCCAAAGGTTAGCATTTTTCATAATCAAAGTTTTCCAAAAATCAAGGACCATAACAATTTAATATTTTCAGCTTATTCTGAAATGTTCCAAGTAATTAGAAAATGTTTCTGACAATAACGTCATTTTTAGTGAGAAGATTTCCCTTTTCATATACCATATTCTTAAGTTACTCAGATTAATGTGATCATACACATCCCTTCACATTGTCTCTACTACTCCTGGTCCAGGAGCACTTTGTTACAGCAGTCCTCCTGGGAAACTAAAACAATGATCCTGCCAAGACATGCTTGATTAAGTGAATCCATATTAAATTGTCATTTTTTAAATTAAAAGTAGTCAAATAATGGCATGGCACTGTCGTATGAGTAGCCTATACATGATAGCTACTTAGTGGCAATTTCTATGGCTTGTATTTACAAAAGAGGTTTCACAACTTGGGGAGAGAGAAATTAGCCAACTTTACATGACACCACTGTAGTTCTTACATGAGGGCATGCTCAGAATGTAAAAACATGCTCTACTCCATCACTATATACTTTGTTTTTTAAGCATCTGATCTGTCCAGCACCATAGAAATGCATCTATATCTCTGCATTGTTTACAGACTTATATCTGAGCTACGTGCCTTACCAATGCCATACAAAGAAAATGATCTTTTTCCATTTTCTGTGCATCTGACTTCATGATTCAGCTTTCTGATCACTGATCTCCCTCCTTCACCCACTGAATCTGAAATTCTCTTAGTTTTTTTAAATCTGAAAATTCTTCATTTGTGGATATCTAGTATACTGTGTTCTTTGACTATTTAAAACTTTACAGTATACAAAATAACACCACGCAGTACACTGAATGGTAGATATGTCATTTGTTAAGAATTAAGTCCTCAAGATATAGCCACCGTAGAAGAGTTTCTAAGGAAGAGTAGAACTGACATGACAAGATCACTTGCAACTTTCAAAGGTAGAACGAACAAGATTTACATGGACCATCTTGTTGCAGTTCTAGATATGTTACTGCTCCCAGAAGTGATGCAATGACAATTTGTAATATTCAAGTTAACTGACTGCAGATTAAACTGGGCTTTGAATAAATGAAAAAGAAATTGGGGCATTCATTTATTAATATTTATTATTTCCTGATAAAAATGAGGAATGTCTAGGCCATTTTCCTAAGATTTGCTGGAACACTTCTAAAAAAAGTGACACATCCTTTAAAACCTATTACAAAGACTAACCAAACTTAATGTTCAAGATGCTTTCTCTGTCTCATCTAAGTCCCCCCAGCTGCAATTTAAGCTTCTTTTAGGCAGTCTGTTCTTTCTCATTTTTTAATTGGTGTTCACAAAGGATGTTCTTAACACGGATTTGCAAGGGACCAAAGTTCCACTCAAGAAAGTTGGAAGGCCTGTGTGTTAAAGGAGAACCACAAAGGAATAATGAAAACAGCAAGATTTTGTTTGTGTTACAAGGTAATAAGAAAGAAAAGACAGCAAATGAATGGTCATAGATATCTGATAAGGGAATCATACTATTCCTCACAATCTTTGCATCAAATAGTTTCTATTTTTCACATATCTTTTCTCTGTGATGCCTTAGCAAAGGGAACATTTTTAAACTTTGTGTCTATGGAAAACATTTGAAAAATGCTAAGCTTTTAAATACAGTCTAAAGAGTGTGTGTTTTAAATGCTCTTTGAAAGCAGAAGTGATTGAGATTTTCCAACTTGCCAAGAAGGAGCTACATTTGTGATGTCTTCAACACTTTTTAAAAATTTTTTTCTGCGTCTCATATTTTACTTCCTAAATCTAAATGGAACCTAGGTAAGTAGTGAAGTCTTCAGAGACCAAAGAATTAGTTTCAAAGGACAGAGATTAAGGTTTTTATTCATAAAACAGGCAAAATTAAGGTTTCTGGAAAGAAGTGGAACTCCCACTGTCTTTAAAAATGGTTCAGGAATCGGAATTCTGAAGAACAAATTTTTCTGAAATTTCTAGTCTATGGAGTAGTAAACAATTTTTCCTTAAAGAAATTTTTCTCAATGTTTTATTATGAGAAGTAATGCACTTATTACCTCACAAAAGTTGTCTCATATACAAAATCACTATTTTGAATACTTATTATATCCAAGAAATGTATACATGGATTTCTAAATCTTACCTTTCAAATAATTCTGGGAAGCAGATATTCTCTTAATCATTTAAAGGATGAGAAATTGCAGGACCATAGAAATTAAGGAACTTGACCTTAGTTACAAAGGCAATAAGTGACCAAACCATGATTCAAATCCCAATGACTTTGTCTCATTCCCATTCTGTGAGAGCAAGCATATTTGGATTAAATTAGGTCTCCAGAAATAAAGACTCTTCTGATATTATATAAACATTTAAAATAATTAGCTTGTGAGTAAAACATATTAGCCTTGTCCCTTGAAATCTTTATTATTAAGAGACTCTGTTTTGCAATGAATGAGAGTATTTTCACTGTCAACATTCCAAAACTTTAATTTAATTCTCATTATACTAATTCACATAGTAGTTTTATTCCAGTTCCTATTTTGCTTAATTTCACAAGAAAATTCTAGTACTAGTAAAATTTACCTTAGAACTCATCTAAGAATACAGCTTACCATATCGATAGCCTAAGGCATCTACTGATATGTTCAAGTATAGCTTTAAACAAATACTAGATATAAAATCTAGGATCTATATCACAATGAAGGATGGTAAGAAACTTTGTTCATTTATTAGTAAGAAAGGTCAGTTGTGTCGGTGAGATTAAATATTAGGAAGGAAAACGAGTATTGTACTAATTTGAATAAATAAGTTCTAAAAAATAACCTTACAAGCTTGTGTGTGTGTGTGTGTGTGTATAAAATGATAATAGTTGTCTCTGGTAAGGGAATAGTAAGATGAACATTTTAAATACTGTCACTGAGAATATAAATTGCGTCAGTGTCAATGAGAATATAATTTGCTTCACTATATATACTCAGACACAACAATATTGGCCAATAGTCAAAATACTTAAATTTTTTGACCACAAATGAATTTCTAGAAATCTCTTAGAATAAAAATAAAGATGCAAGCGAACTATGTACAATGTTTGATCATGGTATTATTTTATACAGCAAAATGCTGGAAACAATTTTATATTCCCCAATAGGATAATGGCTAAAAATTATACTAGGTTCCTATCACAGATAATTGTCCAGCAATTGAAAATTGTATTTTCACAAATATTTGATAGTGTGACAAAGAGTAGTCTATAAAATTATCCGTAGTAGGAACTCAATTATACGTGCATTTATGCTCATAGAGAAAATATCAGAATTTTAATGGTAGTCATCTCAAGTAAAGTTTTTTTTTTATTCTTATCTATTTTTATTCCAAAATTTTTTGTGACAATGTATCATATTTTTAACAAAAATAAATCATCCTTAGAAATAGATAAGTTCTCATGGTGGGTGTACTTGTTAGGAGTGGAGTCCTCAGCACCTCACTAGAGTGATTCCAAGGAAACCAGCCCCCCCATGAATGCACATCCCCGCATGGATACAGTGGCTCACATCCACATTCAATCGCATTGCTTTATGCCAGTAAGATAGTGCTTGAGCGCTGTTCACACACCTCTGTTTGAGATACTTCTATAGGAAATCACGCTGTAGAAGGTATGATGATTATTTTCTTCCTTATTTATCTCATAACAATTTCAGATGCAAGTATTGTGATCTAAGTAGAACTAATGAACTGCGCAGAATGGTTCTAAGAGAACCTTTCCTGAGTTTCTAGTTTGAGATAAATATCTCACGTACATTATCTCTTTTACCTGCATAATAACCCGTTTTATGGATCAGGAAGCTGAAGGTCTTGGAGTCTATGTGATTTGCCTATCTAACTATGGTGAATGAGAGGCAGAATTAGAAATCTGTACTCTTTCTATTACATGTACCGGGGTACCACCTTGTCAGAACTTTCCATAGCATTTAAGCTGTATTTGTAGGTAGCATCAGAAATATTATAATTATCTTGGTGTATAACTATTGAGAGAAGCTGAACTGACAAGGACCCATCTATAACGTAAAATCGGGCCAACCTGTGATAATCTCGCACTCTAGACAGGCAAGATAGAATGCGGTGTTGAACCTAAGTGTGTAGCGGAAAGAATTCTGAACTAAATCCTATGCTTGAATGCATAAAGGCAGACTCAGTCACTGCATCTTCTTTTGTTTTATCCACACAAATAAAAGTAAAATATATTTAGACTTAGATTAGTAGTTACTTAAACCCATTGCATTTTACCTCTTTAAATCCAGACAGGCCTTAATGTAAAAGTATATACAGATATTGTTTACATTTATTTATTTATGCTCACAAATTTGTCATAGAAATACAGATAAATTATAAACCATTACATTCAGATAAGAGAAATGAAACACAAGATTGACAGCAAAGGGGAAGATTATATTCCATCTGTTAAAGATATGCTTTGGAGAAATCTGTCTATTTTTCTCTACACATTAGGGCTCATTCCAGGTACCAATTCAAAGCCGTATTTATCATTTTAGAAAAATCACAACAAATTCCTGCTTGCTGATTTTTTGTTGTTGAAAAATCAGTCCTGTATTTTTTTATTTGTACCAAATAAATGAATATAAAGCACATTAAAGAGCCGCTAGGTCTAAATCCACCATTTTAATCAATGCTGAATAGCAGCGCTGGGCTGATTCCAAGGAAACTCATTGTTATAGTCAACAACCTTCTCCAACTACTCCAGAATGTTATTTTAAAGGTCTCAGGAATTAAAATTAAAACAAATGCCTTAAGCCTTTTCAAAACTCTGTCCCAGAAAATAAAAGCCAAGTGCCTGCTCTCCAGAGTATTATAGAGAAATGCATTTGGCTGAGGTTGAAAATATCTCTTTAATGTGAGCAACTGGAAAAACTATGGTTGAACAATGCTAAGTAACCCTCTTCTGAAGATTAAAAAACAAATTTAGGGTTATTTAATCAGCAACGCCCATTCTAAAACAAAATGGTCCTTATACATTTAAAATCATTATGCATTATGTTTAAAACGAAATTTGGCACAAACAGCACTATGAATAAGTAAAATTAAGTCTCCAGTTCTCCTTTAATACTCTTCTAATAGAAAAAACAAAGCAAAACATGACCCTTCTCAACTAACTATGACTTTCATTAGCTTCTTTTCAAGAGCGATAGCTTAGAAAAGGAAAGCTGTGTTAGAATCCTGGACATTTAGGTAAGTATAAATGGTGATTTTTTTTTCTATTAAAAGACTAACATAATTAAAATTTAAAATGCTCATGTATGTCCAAGATGAGTTACCTTAAGATTCTCAGACTTTTTCCCTATCTTGTACTTTAATATACACTTTTTAAGAATTATGTTTAAAATATATTCATTTGAGAACTGACTGTAAAGTCCTGAATAATTGTGCTAACCTTTCCCACATTTGTGACAATGATTTGGGAAGTCCAAATGGATTAGCCTAGTCTAACCCGATGCTTTAGAGATGAGTAAACTGAGGCCCCATTAGTGACAAACCTGAGGCTCTCGCACTGAGGTCCTACCTCTCCATCTAGTACTCTTTCCCCTCCCCAGCGTTGACCTCCACCTACACAATAAATACTAAGGAAAGTGTTAGTTAAATTGACTCTATTTTTTTTTTCAAGTAAATGCTCTGAAGTTTCAAAAGGGTAAGCTTTTTGTTTCCTTAATACCTCCTGCCTTGCCCAATAGGTATAAGCTGAAAGGAAAATTTCATAATGCATATTCATTAGCGTGGCATGCTATAGACCAAAGCAAGCACGATTTTCAGTTTCTTTCCAGGATTTGAGCTCAAGACAAAACTCAAAAAGGCACCAATCTCCTTTTTACTCTTTATTCATTAAATGACATATTGAAATACTAGAGGTCAAAATGGTAACATTTCCAGAAGATGCTGCTCAATGGAAACTCTAGATAGGATCTAAGTCAAGGTGACCATGTCAATAGAGGACCTAGGGAATTACTTAGTGGCCATGACTATTCCATTGTCATTAGTGAGACTTTCTATTACAATTAGACATTAGTCAGTGGTTAACATGCCAATACAAATATTACCCCATCTCCACTGCTCTATTCACTGATGAAGTTACAATGGCTTATCTGCTCCCCATACAAAGCTTTCAGAAAGAGGGATATGGCGTATTACTCACTTGTTTTTATACTTCACTCTCAAAGAGGAAAATGGAAAATTACCTTTGTATTTTTGTTTGGAGAGGACTAGTGAGAAGGGCTGGAGCTCTGAGCACAGGAAGCTCCATTTGGCTCTTTTATTTTCCTTTAATTTTGTCATGAGATGAGGATAATTGTAGGAAGTTGCAAATAATGGCATAGAACTTCAGAGATTTCTGGTTTTTAAGTATATTTTAAACAGTAGAACTTTTTCTCATGGAAAATCTTAAGCAAAGCTCCGATATATAACAAAGGGAAGTGTCGAGCTTTTATCTCTGAAGTAGATTTGGAGAGCTCAAAGTCCAGGGAAAGCACACCTCTCGTCTCTGTCCTGTATTGGCATCTCTACAGAATCCCAGGGCTCCACAGAATGAAGCTTTAAAAACATAATTGTGAATGATACCAAAGGCTAATAGAATAAGCGAAGGAGTTAGTCTGCGAAGTGTTATTACTTTGCGAGGTTAATAAAGATTGTTTATGATGGACAAACGAGCCTGTAAGAGGTCTGATACGTAGAGATAGAAATTTAAGCTCAAATGGCTAAGAGCTTTTGACTAAACCCAGAACTGTAAATGAATTCACAACAAACATTCTAAATGAAGTATATATATATATATCTTGGTTAGATTAAGATTAGAAAGAAAGAATAATGAGAATAGGAATCATTAGCTACTTTAATTGTTGCTCAATAGTCTCTTCTAGTAATCAACCAATACATCTTTTTTTTTTTAATTAATTATGTGTTTGGAAATAATTAGACAGAAAAAAAGCCTAAGGTCTTAATATTTGCAAATACTTTGTAGGTTAATAAAAGCCCAAGCTATAAAACTAAAAATAATGTGTGTTGATGAAGACTCAATCTTAATATTCATTTTAAATAACTGATAGAAATGTGAAGTCCTTCCCCAGTACAAAGAGAAAGGCTTTTCTACATTAGAAATGAGTTATATTAAGGAAATTATTAATATACTTGCCAGATTTTCTCATGATATTGGTATATTAACTTATTTATTTAAGTCTTAACCTTACTTACGTTTTCTTTTCTGCAAAAAAAAATAGTGGAAGAGAAACTGTGTCCCCCAGTATCCATTCTTCTTTTTTCTAAGATAAATTTGGTGAGCAGGGCACATGGCCATTTAACTAGAGACTGTATTTCTTATTCTCCCATGCAGCCAATGACTATGTCTGAGCCAGTGAAGCACTGAAAAATATGTGCAACTTCTAAATTATTTCCTTAAAGATAAAGTTGCTGTCCCAATGTATCCTTGTATCTCTTATTCTTAGCCAAAAACAGCAGCTCTAGCCGATCTTAGACTCAAAGATGAAAGCTACATGTTGAAGATGATGTGGCCAACCAACCAGTCAGAATTCTTGGGGATCACATACTTATCATAAGACAGAAATATTCTTCTATCTAACTCAAGGCTTTCTATTTTGAAGTTTCTTTGTAATAAATCTTCAGCCTGTGCCTTAGCTAATAAAGAAGTTGGTGTCCTAAGAGGTGTGCTGTCATAAAAAATATGTGGCATTGTATTAGTGGTTGAGTTGTAGACTACAAGGACACAAATATTTCAGGCTGGAAAGCCAATGACTTTTGTTATGGCTTGGCAAAATATTTAGTAAAACTATCAACTATAAAGAAAGGAGGATCATACCTATGAATGCTGTTGCTTTAAGGGATATTATTAGGAAAAGGCTAAATATTTGTCTATGGTAGCTGCTCCTTGATACTTTTAGCCAAATGCAAGAGAGAAAAGCTTGAATAAGGATTGCCAGGGTGCAAGTAGAGATAAAAAGGAATAGACCTTGCTAAGAGAGTCTGTCTCTGACAGTAGTCTAAACATTAACTTGACCAAATATTGGTATCTCTTATAAAAGGGGAAATCTCCTGCTTGTATGTTACAACTAGCAAATGATAAGACTTTGCTATAGATTGAATTTTTGTGTCTCCCCCCAAAATTCATATGTTGAAACCTAATCCTCAAGTCATGATATTAGTAGGCAGGGCTTTGGGGAAATCATTAGATCATGAGGGTAGAGCCCTCAAGAATGGAGTTGACATCCTTATAAATGAGACCCCAGAGAGCTCCCTTGCCCCTTCCACCATGTGAGGACGAAATGAGAAGATGGCTGTATATGAACTAGGAAGTGGGTCCTCACCAGACACCAAATCTGCCAGCACCTTGACCTTCAACTCTTAACCTCCAGAAATGTGAGAAATAGAGTATTTAAGCCACCCAGTCTATGGTGTTTTTGTTACAGTAGTCTGAACAGACTAAGACTTGCTCAGAGCCTTTCTCAATAGCCTCCCATTTGTACTTTTCAGCCAGACAGTGGGAGCTCTGCCCAGTTACAAAGACCAGATAAAACCATGTTAACTTCTCACCACAACCTACAGACTCAGAGACATGGTCCTAGAAGAGAAATCAGAAAATAGGAGTGATGAATCTCCAGGTCTGAGAACTATTTAGGAGAGGTCATCAAGTACAATCATTTTTACACGGAATCTGACTGGAAAGCAAATAGACAGAAGCCTTACTAAATTTTTAAGGGAATTAATATTGCTAAAAAAAAAAAAAAAAAAAAAGCCACAAGTCTGGCCTACAAGCAAGATCTTAGGTTCCCAAATGTGTATCAGCAGGTAGTGAAAATTATACAGCCTCCAAAGAGAGCATACCCTCCAAAACTTACTTTGGATTTGGCTACAATGTATAATATTCAAGGGAAAACTTCTAGAGGGCTCCAGAGAGCTTTCATGTGTCATGAAAGACAATGGCCAAGAGAGTGATCCAAGGGAGAAAAATCAGGGTGAGCTTAGGAGGAATGGGATTCCAGAGTTCCTACACATCAGGATCTGACTGCTATGGACCACGGAGTGCTCTGTGTTTTCTACTTTTATCTCTATGAATGGGTTATTTTTCTACCCCATCATTCTATATTAGGTTACAGGGCTGTGTGGGGTGGATAACTTTTCTCTTTGTTTATAGATGAAGGATCACAGGAAGAGGATGGCACCTTAGTAACAGACTGTGGACTTCAAACTAGATGCAGGAAATGCGTGGGCGATGGGTGACTCTACTGATGATGGTAAATATGTTCTGTATGTGTAGAATTGGATACGCAAAGGGGCAAACTTTTGTCAACAGCCCTCCAATATGTATTCTGCTTTTATCTCTTTTAGCAGTTCATGTATGTTTACAGCACAAGAGTGGGGGCAAGGATTCCCAGGAAGAGATTACATTTCCTAGCATTGCTAGCAACTAGGGTAGCCATGTGATTAACTTTGGGCCAGTGGAATGTGAATGAATGAATGAACATTGAAAACTGTCCCTAATTATAGGGGAAAAAATACTAAAACTAAAAAGGAAAAGTGTATGGATTAAAATTAGGATATAATGGGAAGAACCACAGTTCCCCACTTAAAAGTTAAATTATACTGTAAAATTCTTTCTAAAATGTCATCAAATTTCCACAGTAAACTAACAATCGGTTGATAATTTAGATTGGTTCACATAATTTGAGTTATTCCTAATTTCTAACTCTAATCCAATTAGAAGGAAAAGTATTTGATTTGAAATTAAGCATTTTTATTCTTTTTGTTTCATCATGCTTCACAAATTGAGCACAAATTTAAAAAAAAGGCATGCTAACAATTAGTAGCTGACAAATTAGTTTTTGCTAGTTCCAATTTTTGAACATCTACTCTAGATATTAAATTCTTTATTTTTATTGATTTTTAGAACTTAATATACTTTTTCATTCTACTTGATATGGCTTATTTAATTATATGTTTCTGCATTTTAAATTGCAAGACTTGCTCAGTACATTCTTTTCAAATTTCATAGAAAACTGCAGGTACAGATGGTCCATTAATAGCAATAAAAAGGCAAATTAAAATTATGCAAAACCTTTTGGAAAGTAATTCATTCCACAGCTATCTCCAGGAAAGTGTCTGTGTTAAAAATCTAATGTGAAAAGACTTCCTGCTGGTATAAGTCACCCTAAAAGAAGTGTTGTATCATCTGAATTATCTGCTTTTGGCAAGAAGGACAGACTATTTAATTGATTTTAATAAACGATAGCTATGAATAGGATTTCAATCTGTCATGGTTAGGTTCTAATTCCTTATACGATTTGATAGACAATGACATTCAAAACCACGAATTTCTGAATTCTGTATCCGTTATCTACTACTGTCTCCCTTGATATGATAGAAATTTTCTATTATCTAGAATTATTATGCTCATTAATATTTCTGTTGGGGTAATGGTTTAAGAAGCTTTTGGTTAAATGGGGCACTGTGATGCAGTGGATAACAACAAACTTTGGAACCAGAACACACTGGTTCAAATCTCCCTTTTACTCTTTGTTATTTGTGTCTGTTTGGGAATATCTCTTAATCTTATTTTTCACCTACAAAATGGTAATAATTAATAACAAGTCTTTAAAGAATTGTAAAGATTATCATTATCAATGTGAAAATACTTCATATATTTTAAAGTCCAAGCAAATATTAATTAGTATTTTATATATAGATTGGGAGGAGAGGTGAGGTAAACAAAAAGACTTTAGACTCTGATGCAACTAACTGCCTTTGAGTTAATTTTATTAGAAGTATGAGGACTGATATAAAGAAAAACATGTCAATAGCAGAAAGGAGGAAAAATAACAACAAATTTCTGAAGAGGAATAGAAGAGATGAATAGAGGAGCAAATTGGAGAAAGACCCAGTGAAGAAAGAGAGGAGGGGCACGCTTAAGAAAGATACTTCAGCAAATGAATAAAGCCTTCTCTGCTGATGCCTTGTCAGAATATTAACACGGAGGAGGGAAGACCATAGCACACTTAAGAATTCTGATAGATTACTCTCCTGTGGAAATCCATTCTGTCTGTACCCCCAACTGTGATCTTATCTATATGAGTGAAAGGATTAGGTTAAAACTATCCAAGACAAATCCCATTCTTAATGCAATTAGCCAGTGGTTGTGGAAATGTCATACTTCAATGAGAATTTATTTTTGGAGATTGAAGGACCAGAGATACTTCAAGCAAGCAGCATAATCTGATTATATCTGATCAACAAAGAAGAAAGCAGGGTACCTCCAGATTTCTGGAGCAGCTGTGCGGTAATTACACCGTAATTAATTTCCTTCACGTTCGTGCGTGCGTGCGTGTGTGTGTGTGTGTGTGTGTGTGTGTGTATGTTCTTCTCTGGATTATTTCTTCATCTTATTCAGCAATTTAAAAGAACCTTAATTTCCTGGAAGTCGTTTGGAGTCTATTATGCACGAGAACGCTGAGATGCTGAGCTTAGAGCAACTTCCTGTGTTGTTTCTCATAAGGCTGCTGTTGAATTGCCATTCCTTGTACAAAATCTTTTTGAGGTTAAAAAAAAATGTAAGGATAAACCATTCTGTATGCATAACACAAAAGGAACCATATACTGAGCAATCTTATTTCTGATATGACTATGGAGTTCTGATATGAAGTCAATCCGAAGAAGAGTGTTTTTCCTGGGGCCCATTTTCTCTCAGCTTATCACTTAAAACCCTTTGAACGATTTCACAGGGATTAATAGTCAGGATCCTGGGAAGAATTGGGGCTGTTTCAACACTTCTGAGCTCGGCTGACATAGACTTATTCTTCAGCGTTCTGGGGCACCAGGAGCACGTTTTTAGTTTTCGTCATCGTCCTAAAGAGATGAAAGCCCCTTGAAGTCAGTGGGAGATTCATTTTAAAATTAGTCCTGTAGGAAGCAGAGTAATTTGAGAAACTGGGCTGGGGATAGTATTTGAATAAGGCAGACACACACGATGCCAACTTTGTTATTTGAACTCTAGTCTTGGTGGGGGTGGCTCTGTGTGTGTACAGGAGACGTCGTGGAAAATGTGTATTTGAGCCATTACTCTGCTGCAGTAACCTCAACAGTTTAGGAAGCCTCTCAGCATTTGTTTATACAATACTTGTGTGCACATAACTTTGCATAAATATCAAAACCAATGCCCATCAAGAACAGACCGAGAGTAAGCTCTCCATGTGCTTATGTGTATTTACATTCTCAAAATATAGTTTGTTTATGTTGATTTATGGTATGGTCCTTCCTGGAGGCAACTGATATATCAAAAGGGTTTTTTTGAGGATAGATTTTAAGAACCTAAAATGAAGCAAAAATAAGGGGTATCACAGGCATTGGGAAGAAACCAGGACATCTTGCCAATCTCATACCTCAAACTTCCAGCAATGGCTAAATTGAGGGAAGATACTAGGAGTCCACACAATGCAATTCTTCTTTTGCTGCATTGCAGGAAGCAAATGTAAAAAAGAAAATTCTGAACCCCCTAGTAATTGACATGTCCTGGAAAAGATGAGAAACTCATTATTTCAGTCCTGCATCCCACCATGGGTCAGTCTGCCGTCACTAAAGTATGTAACCCTGCCTCTCTGTTTCCTTCTTGGAGCCAGCTGAGTAATTGCAGGGGAGTGTCTCCAAGGGGTGAGTTTAGGGGGAATTGTAATCAGTAAGGAAGACTCTGGGGAAGGGTTATAGAAGAGATGTCTTCTCAGATGCTTACTATAAAAGCAAACCCAGATGGCTGTGAGGAGGAAAATGTGTAAGTTTTCACTAACCAGATTAGTAAATTGCAGATCGTGTTTAAAATCTAACCCAACGTCTCCTGGTTGTGACTAGCTCACTCCAAAGAGAGGAATAAAATAAAACTCAAGGATTAACATGACTGTGCCTCAGTGTATTTCCCCAACTAGGCTTCTTGGAGGATTTGAGTCCAAGGAGAGGTATTAAAGGATAGGAGAGAGTTACTCTGAGAAGAACGAGTCATCGCAAAGCCTTTGGAGTTCGAGTCCCTGGTTTGTGCACATCACAGAGGCAGGAAATAGAGCAGCAGGCAGCTGAGTGTTACTGCCTGGATGTGGCAAGAGATTAGGCTGGAGAGTCGGAAGTCTGATTAGCTATCATATGTATAGTTACAGAAATTCACGGGTACATGTGTTTGCGTGTAAGTGACACAAATATGTGCGCATATACAAGTAAGCATAGCCCCCATAAATCTTTTGCTCTCACTTTCTCGTGCATCCAAGTCACTCCAACACAAGAGCTGCAGGATTTACTGACTCTTTGGCATCTCTTTCATAGCTCCTTGCATAATGCTTGCCTGCAGTGGGCTCTCTATCAAGATATATTTATTAATACTGTGGCTGCAATGTTTCCAAACGGTTTGGATTTCAACTTTGCACAGCAGTGCAGTCAACATGCACAGGCACACCAAATTGATAAGGATAAATCAGAGTTCTTGACCACTCCAATGAGACACATTTACAATTAGCCAAGAAACCTGACTTGACTCCTACAATGGGCCAGTGACATGGCTGGGATCCTTGCATCAATATCACATTTCCTATTCATCAGTCCATCATTTGGAAGATTACCTGACTTGTTTGTAGAAACAAATGAATATATTTGGATAATAAGGAAAGAATTTACCCTAAGGACAAAAAGGAAAAGGTATTGAAGGATAGGAGAGAGTTACTCTGAAAAGTTTGTATGAAAGTTTGGTACAAGAACAGTGATCCACGTTTGCAGGGAGCAGAAGTGTTTGTGAATACAGCATGAATATACGATGAGTACAAATAAATGTGTGTTACTACTACAGTCAATCTAGTTTTCTCTAGCACTGGGACAGCTGAATTACATATATCAATGTAATCAAAACCTTTAAGAAAAATTATAGTATGATGTAATATTTCTGCCATGTCACATATGCCTTTCCCTGGAGAAGTTAATTCCCAAAAGGTCTTCATTGATTTATTCTTTAAGTAAAGGTGGCAGGATAAATAAGATTGTAATGTTAACAGCTGGCTCAGAGTTCCCCTTAGGGAGAAGACTATCTTTGTTTAGGAAAACACCTTGATATTCTGCTTTAAATGTGAGAGCCCTAAGGGCATGTTCTGGAAGGATCCTGGAAGAAAAAAAGACAAATTTCTCTGTCTAAAAATTTAATAGGAATTTAAAAGAAAACAAGAAATAAGAGAGGGCAGAAGACCAGATCTCACCCCCTCTGAAGAAGAGAAAGAGAGAAAACAAAGCAACATTAGGTAGGAAGCTAGAGATGTTGGAACTCTGTGATTGCTGAGAAATTCCTGGTGGGTTGCTGGAAAACAAAAGACTCTAAAGAACA
This sequence comes from Diceros bicornis minor, assembly GCF_020826845.1. Taxonomy (NCBI): domain Eukaryota; kingdom Metazoa; phylum Chordata; class Mammalia; order Perissodactyla; family Rhinocerotidae; genus Diceros; species Diceros bicornis. The sequence goes on along the minus strand of NC_080764.1, from coordinate 30,077,671 downwards.
CACCTATCTAATATTTAGTATTAAACAGTTTGGGAATTATTACTGCTATGCAACCCTCTTCTGTTGCCCCAAATCTTGGTAAAATCTGCTGCACCTACAAATATCTCATGTGGATGGCATTTTGGAGAAATCCGGGATGGATGTTACACCTTTAGGTTAGCATAGGGCAGAATCATGAACAAATAAATATAGGATGTGAGACACTCACTAGAACAAGAGTTCAGTGGGAAGAGGAATTCAACACCAGGAGTAACCATGGGAATGGCAGCCATTGGAATCATGTTGAGAACCTCAGAGTCACCCTGTAGGAAGAGGGATTGTTGCAAATTTAAGTAAATCTTGAAAGATGGCACAAGCTTAACTGATACTGGGATGTACTAACATTCATTGTTTAGGGCAATATCAGGTACTAGACTTGGTAATTTCTACTTAGTTCTTTAGATAATCAAAATTTTAAAAAGTGAGAAGAAGGAGAAGGACAAGGAGAAGAAGAAAAATACAAGAACATGCAGAAGAGTAAAATAACAGAAAGGCTGTTATAACTGAGCCCAAGTGGAAAGCTGATGAGACAAATCTTGTAAAAAATAGACTCCAAATAACATGTACTGGGAATACCTGTAGCTGTCTATGTCTATAATCTCCTTCCTGGGACTATTTTTATATAATTCAGAGCAATTCAAGTGTCTTTATCAACTCGGCTTAAGTTAAAGTCTTCACTTATTTGCCAATATACGGAGCATATCTGGCATGAGGGTTATAAAAGGTAAAACTTTCTTACTCTGATCCTTGCATGCAGTCAGTTATAAGAAAGGAGGCAAATTCTAAATCGTTCCTAGAACAAAGTAAGGACAAATTAGAAATATGAGCCAAATTCTTCTTAATATGTGTAGTTGTTGACATTAAGTTGTTCCATCAAATTTTTTAGTCGTGGTCACAATCAGATTTTAGATAAACAGGTTGATAATAAGGGGGAAATGAAGACAAAGAATCGACATGGGACATTTATATATAGGACATGTCAGGGACTAGTTACCGTATATAGCATTATTCATCACGCATCTCTAGCCATTTGTTTAAAAAACAATTCTTCTACGGGTTTGCATCATCAGATCAGAGAGAATATAATTCCATAGCATTGAGCATGATTGGACCATATTTGGAATATTACACTCAGACAACATTTTAAGAACATTAAAAAAAGACTAAATGTTATTTGACACAATCTCTTATATTAGCAGTTAACATTGAGTATTTTATGCTGCACTAAGCACTTTTCATGTGCTATTGTAATTAATTCTTAGAAAAATCCCATGAAGTAGTTACTATTCTCATTTATATCTTACCAAGGGGGAAACTGAGGCTTAAAGCAGTGTAGAGGAGTCTCGTTGCCTATCCAAGATCACACAGCTAAGAAGCGGCAGGCAGAAGATTGGGGCCTTTAAATGAAGCTGTGAATCATCTGGGTTTACTTACTAAAAATGGGTGTCAGCTTCATGTGTCTTTTTGTGGGTTTCTTTCTAGATTCTCCCACTTATTCTGGCTCTATCTAGACCACTTATTCCTGTGTGTAGCTCGTGCATGATGCATTTGACTTTTCCTCCCACCTTTGACTGCATTTTCATTTCTTTAT